>NC_068426.1:39214776-39224776 GCF_023373465.1 Oncorhynchus keta | reverse complement strand
CTGTCCCGACTTCCCTTTTTCTATCTATCTGTTTCTCTCTCTTTATCACTCTGTCCCGACTTCCCCTTTTTCTATCTATCTGTTTCTCTCTCTTTATCACTCTGTCCCGACTTCCCCTTTTTCTATCTATCTGTTTTCTCTCTTTATCACTCTGTCCTGACGTCCCCCTTTTTCTATCTATCTGTTTCTCTCTGTTTATCACTCTGTCCCACCTTGCACTCTTATCTATCTGAGTTTCTGGTTTATCACTCTGTCCCATAGGATAACCCTTTTTCTATCTATCTGTTTGGGTTCTCTTTATCACTCCTCTGTCCCGGGTTCCCCTTTTCTGGGATCTATCTGGTTCTCTTTACTGTACCTGGCACCAACTTTTTCTATCTATCTGTTTTATCCTTTATGGGGACTGTCAAAACTAACCCTTTTTTCTAGATAACATCTGTTTTTCTCTTTAGTCACTCTAGACTTCCCTTTTTCTATCTATCTTTTCTCAACTCTTTATCACTTCTGTCCAAAGTAGTACACCCTATTTCCTAAATCTGTTAGTGACTCATTTATCACTCTGAGAGAGCAGGCTCACTCTGTCCAGTTTTCCAATCTATCTGTTTGATCTCTCTTTATCACTCCTGTGAAGAGAGCTTTTCATCTATCTGTTTTCAGGTCTCTTTATCACTCTGCATCCCTTTTTCTATCTATCTGCTCTTTATCACTCTGTGACGTTCCCTTTTTCTATCTATCAGAGGTCTTTATCACTCTGTCCCAGGTCAACATCCTTTTTCTATCTGATCTGATTGGAGATGCTCTTTATCACTCCACTTCCTTTCTATCTATCTGTTTCTCTCTCTTTATCACTCTGTCCTGACGTCCCCCCTTTTCTATCTTTGCCTCTCTGTTTCTCTCTCTTTCCCACCTTGCACTCTTAGCAGAAAGAGTTCCAAAATGGTTCTTCGGCCGTCCCCATAGGATAACCCTTTTTGGTTCCAGGTAGAACCATTTTGGGTTCCATATCAAATCCTCTGTGGAAAGGGTTCTGCTTGGGACCAAAAGGGTTCTACTGTACCTGGCACCAACAAAGGTTCTTCAAAGGGTTATTATCCTATGGGGACAGCAAAATAACCCTTTTAGGTTCTAGATAACACCTTTTTGTGTGTGCTAGTCAAACTAGAGTCAAACTAGAGTCATCTATTTTTCCAACAAGGACACCTTCAGTGATTCCAAAGTAGTCTACACCCTATCTTCCCAAATGCTTGGATAGTGACCATTTCCAGTAGTGCATGGAGAGAAGCAGGCTCACCAGTGGTCCAAAAGCGATGATCTTCAGGATGCACTCCAGTGTGAAGAGAGCTGTGAACACGATGTTCAGGTACTTCAGCATGGCCTCGTACAGCTCCGGAGCACCGTGAAACTGAGGGCAGAGGTCAGGAAGACGTCACAGGTCAACATCCCACTGAACAATGATGAAATGATAATGGAGATGCCCATTACCAATGTCCTGCAGACATACTGTACCATTGCCTGTGAAAGTGATCCTTCCCCTCTTTCCTCATCTTTCTGTCAATCTGTCACACGCACACGCACACACACCTATAGTACACAAGTCCGGGTGGCCATTTGATAAATTGTTCAGCAGTCTTAAGTCTTGTGGGTAGAAGCTCATGGAGCCTTTTGGTCCTAGACTTGGCGCTCCGGTACTGCTTGCCGTGCGGTAGCAGAGAGAACATTCTATGACTTGGGTGACTCGAGTCTTTGCCAATTTTTTGGGCCTTCTTCTGACAGCGACTATTATATACTGTAGATCCTGGATGTCAGGAAACTGGCCCCAGTGATGTACTGGGCCGTACGCACTACCTAGGTTGCATGATTAGGTTGCATGATTAAATCAGGGTTAGGTTACATGATTAAATCAGGATTAGGTTACATGATTAAATCAGGATTAGGTTACATGATTAAATCAGGATTAGGTTACATGATTAAATCAGGGTTAGGTTACATGATTAAATCAGGATTAGGTTACATGATTAAATCAGGATTAGGTTACATGATTAAATCAGGATTAGGTTACATGATTAAATCAGGGTTAGGTTACCTGATTAAATCAGTCTATGACTAGAGTAACTGGAGTTTTTTTCCCATTTTCAGGGCCTTCCTCTGACACCACCTGGTATAGAAGTCCTGGATATGAGGAAGCTTGGGTCCTGATGCACTGGCCAGGTCACTACCCTCCCTGGAGCCCTTATGCTGTCAAATGTTGAGCAGTTACCATACTAGGTCCTGGAGATGCACTGCCAGTCTCTGACCTCCTCCCGATGGCTGTCTCAGCTGAGAACTTCTTGAGCCATTGTTGAGGATCTGGAGACCCATGCCTAAATCTTTTCAGTCTCCTGAGGGGGAAGGTTGTGTCCTGGCACCACACTGCCTTCTGACTGTCTTGGTGTGTTTGTTGAGGGATGATAGTTCATTGTGATGTGGCACCACACTGCCAGGTCTCTGACCTCCTCTACTACAGCCCTGTTCATTGTTTAGGGAGAGGTCTGTGGTCCTGGCCTGTCTTTTCCTGTAGTCCACAATCAGCTCCTTTGTCTGTCTCATCATTGAGGGAGAGGTTGTTGTCCTGGCACCACACTGCCAGGTCTCTGACCTCCTCCCTATAGGCTGTCTCATTGTTGAGGGAGAGGTTGTTGTCCTGGCACCACACTGCCAGGTCTCTGACCTCCCTCCCTATAGGCTGTCTCATTGTTGAGGGAGAGGTTGTTGTCCTGGCACCACACTGCCAGGTCTCTGACCTCCTCCCTATAGGCTGTCTCATTGTTGTAGGTGATCAGGCCTACCACTGTTGTGTCGTCAGCAAACTTAATGATGGTGTTGGAGTCGGCGAATTCTTACAAGGCACCCCGCCCTCCTCCCCCTTTTTCTCCATCTTTTCTTCACGCGCACGACAGTGACTTGGGCCTGGTCTCGACAAAGCAGTATATCCTTCGTGTCAGACCCATTAAAGAAATAATCTTCGTCCACTTCGAGGTGAGTAATCGCTGTACTGATGTCCAGAAGCTTTTTTTGGGGGGCACAAGAGACGGTAGCAGCAACATTATGTACAAAATGAGTTCCAAACAAGGTGAAAAAAACAAACAAAATAGCACAGTTGGTTAGGAGACCGTAAAACGGCAGCCATCCCCTCCGGCGCCATTATTCACTGTACATGATGTGTTACCCAGTTCTTTGTTTGAGACAGCCAACTGAATGAATGGGCAGAAAGACATGCATCAGTGCATTGTACTCGGTGTGTAAAACACCGTCCCTCAGTCTGACAGACCTGTACAGGTCAACACCTGGAGATAAGCCAGCTGGATCAGCAATGTAGTTTAAGGGTATTAGGATCAGAGAAGCTGCTCCTAAAACTAGCTTGTACATCAACAATGGATACGTCCAAATTATACTGCCTGCTCATTTTCCCTGACAACAGATCGAGGATTAGATCTCACAACCACTCAGCGCCCCCTGGTGTGTGGGAGGCGTCACTGACCTTCATCATCAGCACCACAGTGTTGAGTGCGATCATGGTCATGATGGAGTACTCAAAGGGCGGCGACACCACAAACTTCCACATCTTATACTGGAACGACTGCTTGTCAGCTGGCATGTAGCGCGTCAGAGGCTTGGCATTGATGGCAAAGTCGATACAAGCTCTCTGTGTTGGAGGTGGGAGGGAGAGGGACGGAGGGACAGAGGGAGACAAAGAGAGATGAGGCAGGATAGAGGGAGGGAGAGAACAATGTACATTAAAAAAAAAACATTTTAAGATTATTTTAGAAGTATCTTATGTATAAGTTTGTGAAACTCACTCATCTCCCTGATCAGATCTGATATTGTTCAAACACTGATTATTAGTATAAAAAAAAGCAAAACAGAAAGTAACAACGAAGACAATTCTGGGATCTTGGAAGAAATCCAGTTTCTTTTTTTTTTCTTCAATCAGGAGTTCCGGAAAACTAGGGAATTCTGGGAATTGTGCAATCCTAGTAAGGACCAAGGTACAATCAAATGAAAAACATCAAAAGTAACGTCCCACAGGCGCTAGCATGCATCCCAACAGTTTCCAGACGTGTTTAATATCTTCACACAAGGCATCAAAACCAGTCTCTCTGATCACTCGCCAGTCGTTTACCAACCTGAAGCACAAAACCTTGCGTCCCAAATGGCACCCTATTCCCTTTATAGTGCACCATAAATGGAATAGGGTGCCACTTGAGACACACTAAGTGAAAGTCTCTATGATGTAGGAAATAGAGAGAGCTGGATGGATTACACTGGGCTGGTTGCTTCACAGGTGTGTTGCTGTTCTTTTGTGTGTGATGTGTTTTGAAATGAGCTGAAAAAAAAACAGGTAACTTGCTGTAACTGGTGCTGTAACAGGTGATGAGCTGTAACTGGTGCTGTAAAAGTCAACAGGTAACTGGTGCTGTAACTGGTGCTGTAACTGGTGCTGTAACTGGTGCTGTAAGTAGTGATGTAACTGGTGATGTAACTGGTGATGTAACTGGTGCTGTAACTGGTGATGTAACTGGTGATGTAACTGGTGCTGTAAATGGTGCTGTAACTGGTGATGTAACTGGTGCTGTAACTGGTGCTGTAACTGGTGCTGTAACTGGTGCTGTAACTGGTGCTGTAACTGGTGATATCCAACACTGGGCCAGTTTCAACAGAGGAGCGGCAGGAATGACTTGGCCTTGTATTAATAACTGTCTGTGTCAAGTTGAATCAAAAAGTACCTTTTGGGTACCAGGCAACTAGGTTTGAGTGTTTGTGTGTGTGTATGTGTGTGTGTTTGTGTGTATGTTGTGTCTTTCTCTCTCTGTGTGTGACTGCGTGTGTTCAGACAGCATACTGTACCTCGTTCTTCTCCAGACTACACTCTGACATGGCCTCGTCTCCCTACTCCTTGAAGGAGTGTGTGTGTGTGTGTGTACCTCGTTCTTCTCCAGACTACACTCTGACATGGCCTCGTCTCCCTACTCCTTGAAGGAGTGTGTGTGTGTGTGTGTGTGTGTGTGTACCTCGTTCTTCTCCAGACTACACTCTGACATGGCCTCGTCTCCCTACTCCTTGAAGGAGTGTGTGTGTGTGTGTGTGTGTGCACCTCGTTCTTCTCCAGACTACACTCTCACATGGCCTTGTCTCCCTGTTCCTGGAAGGTGTGTGTGTGTGTGTGTGTGTGTGTGTGTGTGTGTGTGTGTGTGTGTGTGTGTGTGTGTGTGTGTGTGTGTGTGTGTGTGTGTGTGTGTGTGTGTGTGTGTGTGTGTGTGTGTGTGTGTGTGTGTGTGTACCTCGTTCTTCTCCAGACTACACTCTGACATGGCCTTGTCTCCCTGTTCCTGGAAGGTGATGATGATGAGAGCCACAAAGATGTTGACGAAGAAGAAGGGAAAGACCACAAAGTAGACCACATAGAAGATAGAGGTCTCCATACGGAAGCCTGGGCTGGGGCCCTGGTCCTCATAGGTGGCATCCACAGAATGTTTTAGGACCCTGGAGAGAACATCACAGAGGCATTTATAGATGAAAAGGGGCAGGGTAAATGTGGCCCTAGTGGCTGAACTTGTGTCAGTTTCGCATTTTTCACACTAATGGTTAGGGTTAGGATTGGGAGAGGGGAAGCTGATCCTAGAACCTAGAGGAAACTTCACTCCGGGGCTACACAAACATGAGACAATGCCAATTACACTGAACTAAGAAGACAAACATTTTTAATTGTACCTTTATTTTACTAGGCAAGTCAGTTAAGAACAAATTCTTATTTTCAATGATGGCCTAGGAACAGTGGGTTAACTGCCTGTTCAGGGACGGCCTAGGAACAGTGGGTTAACTGCCTGTTCAGGGACGGCCTAGGAACAGTGGGTTAACTGCCTGTTCAGGGACGGCCTAGGAACAGTGGGTTAACTGCCTGTTCAGGGACGGCCTAGGAACAGTGGGTTAACTGCCTGTTCAGGGACGGCCTAGGAACAGTGGGTTAACTGCCTGTTCAGGGACGGCCTAGGAACAGTGGGTTAACTGCCTGCCCAGGGACGGCCTAGGAACAGTGGGTTAACTGCCTGTTCAGGGACGGCCTAGGAACAGTGGGTTAACTGCCTGTTCAGGGACGGCCTAGGCCTGTTCAGGGACAGTGGGCCTAGGAACAGTGGGGTTAACTAGGAACAGTGGGTTAACTGCCCAGGGACGGCCTAGGAACTGTGGGTTAACTGCCTGTTCAGGGACGGCCTAGGAACAGTGGGTTAACTGCCTGCCCAGGGACGGCCTAGGAACAGTGGGTTAACTGCCTGTTCAGGGACGGCCTAGGAACAGTGGGTTAACTGCCTGGGTTAACATGCAACTATTGTGAAAGTATTCATGCCCCTTGACTTGTTCCACATTTTGCTGTTACAGCCTGAATTCAAAATGGATTAAGTCCATTTTCTCCCCACCCATCAACACACAATATGGCATAATGACAAAGTGATTTTTTTATTTTTTGCCAATGTATTAGAAATGAAATACAGAATTTATTTACACCCCTGAGTCAATACATGTTAGAATCACCTTTGGTAGTGATTCGAGCTGTGAGTCTTTCTGGGTAAGTATCTAAGAGCATCGCACACCTTGATTATACAATATTTGCACATTCTTCTTCTTAAAATTCTTCAAGCTCTGTCAAGTTGTTTGGTTATCATTGACGGCCATTTTCAAGTCTTGCCATAGATTGTCAAGACGACTTTAAACCAAAACTGTAACTAGGCTACATCAGGAACATTTACTATTTTTTTTGGTAAGCAAGACAATGGCCTTGTGTTTTAGGTTTGGTTATTGTCTTGTTGAAATGTGAATTTGTCTGTTGGAAAGCAGACTGACTCAGGTTTTCCGCTAGGATTTTGCCTGTGCTTAGCTCTATTGCGTTTATTTGTATTTGTAAAAATATCCCTTGTCCTTGCCCGTGAGAAGCTATAACATGATGCAGCTACCACCATGATTGAAAATAGTGATGTGTTGGATTCCCCCCATACATAACGCTTTGTATTCAGGATATTATATATATATATATACAGTTTTCACCTATCACAGCCATTCCACTATGTAACTGTTTAAAGTCACTATTGGCCTTCCTTCCTCTGCAGCAACTGAGGAGACGCCTGTATCTTGTAGTGACTGGGTGTATTGATCCACCCTCCATAGTGTAATTAACAACTTCACCATGCTCAACGGGATATTCACTGTCTGCTTATTTCTATGTGCCCTTCTTTGTGAGGCAACGGAAAACCTCCTCGGTCTTTTGTGGTTGAATCAGTGTTTGAAATTCACTGCTCGACCGAGGGATCTTACAGATAATTGTGTCTGTGGGATGTGGGATACAGAGATGAGGTAGTCGTTCAAAAAATCATCTTAAACACTATTATTGCACACAGAGTGAGTGAGTCCATGCAACTTATTTAGGCCATAACAAAAGGGTTGAACACTCAAGAGATTCCCTAATATTTTATTAATTTGTAAAAAATTCTAAAAACATAATTCCACTCTGACATTAAGGGGTTTTGTGTGTCTGCCAGTGACACACATTCTAAATGTCATTTATATTATTATTTAATTGAGTCACAAATACTTTCTGAAGGCACTGATTAGGATATGTGTTGTACAAGCATGTTGTGAAATAAAATGCTATACATTTACTGGAACAAAGCATGCCCAATATTGATCTGTCACCTCCAGGGGATGTTACTATAAAGCATGGAATAATAGAATGTTCACCAGGTCCACCATTTTATTTCACAACCTGCTTGTACAACACATATCCTTATCAGTGCCTTCAGAAAGTATTTATACCCCTTGACGTTTTACACATTTTGATACAGTCTTATTCTAAAACAAATGAAATCCTTTTTTCACTCATTAATCAACAAACAATACCCCACAATGACAAAGCATTTTTGATCATTTATTTAAAAAAAAAATCTAAACTGAAATATGACATTTACATAAGTATTCAGACCTTTTACTTAGTACTTCGTTGAAGCCCATTTGGCAGCGACTTTAGCATTGAGTCTTCTTGGGTGTGGCGCTACAAGCTTGGCACATCTGTATTCGGGGAGTTTCTCCCATTCTTCTCTGCAGATCCTCTCAAGCTCTGTCAGGTTGGATGGGGAACGTTGCTGCACAGTTATTTTCAGGTCTCTCCTGAGATGTTCGATCAGTTTCAATCGGCCACTCAACGACATTCAGAGACTTGTCCCGAAGCCACTTCTGCATTGTCTTGGCTGTGTGCTTAGGGTCGTTGTCCTGTTGGAAGGTGATTCTTTGCCCCAGTCTGAGGTCCTGAGCGCTCTGGAGCAGGTTTTCATCAACGATCTCTCTGTACTTTGTGCCGTTCATCTTTCCCTCGATCCTGACTAGTCTCCCAGTCCCTGCCGCTGAAAAACATCCTCACAGCATGATGCTGCCACCACCATGCTTCACCGTTGGGATGGTGCCAGGTTTCCTCCAGACATGACGCTTGGCGTTCAGGCCAAAGAGTTCAATCTTGGTTTTATCAGAGCAGAGAATCATGTTTCTCATGGTTTGAGAGTCTTTACGTGACTTCTGGCAAACTCCAATCGGGCTGTCATGTGCCTTTTACTGAGGAGTGGCTTCCGTCTGGCCACTATACCATAAAGGCCTGATTGAATTTACCACAGGTGGACTCCAATCAAGTTTTAGAAACATCTCAAGGATGATCAATGGGAACAGGATGCACCTGAGCTCAATTTCGAGTCTCATAGCAAAAAGTCTAAATACTTATGTAAATAAGGTATTTCAATTAAAAAAAGTACATTTGCTCAAAATTCTTAGTAAGTACAATGGTTTATTTTTTCTCTCAACATTTGATTTGTTTTGAGTTCAAGCAACTCAATTATTTTTAGGTAATATCACATATAAAGTATACTTTGTTTAGGCAGATGTCATTGTTTACATTATATATGTTTTCATCATTAATTATGTTTTTCAAGTAGATTATATTTAAAAATATATTTTAAAGTTCCATTTATTTGAAATGTATTTTGTCACGTTCGTTGAAAGGAGTGCAGCGTCAGCAAAGTTCCACAAACTTTATTTCAGTGAAACTTAAATAAACAAAGAACAAACGAACCTGCCGTTCGTAGCGCACACTGCCCTAAACAAAACACAAACAATATCCCACAAAGCAGGTGGGAAACAGACCACACGAAGTAAGATCCCCAATTAGAGGCAACAGCCGCCTCCAATTGGGAACCATACTCATACCAACATAGAAATAGAAATGCTAGAAACCCCCGTAGTCAT
Organism: Oncorhynchus keta; assembly: GCF_023373465.1. Classification (NCBI taxonomy): domain Eukaryota; kingdom Metazoa; phylum Chordata; class Actinopteri; order Salmoniformes; family Salmonidae; genus Oncorhynchus; species Oncorhynchus keta. Next base: position 39,215,461 of record NC_068426.1, on the reverse strand, counting down.
GCTCTGACCGGGCGTGACATTGTCTTGTTTGGGGGAGGAGCTCTTTACAATAATACCCAGCATCCTTTATCAACTGTAAATTTTTACATTTACATTTTGGTCATTTAGAAGATCTTTCTTTGTAGTAATGAACAACATGAAGAAACGCACTTATTGCACCAAAACACATGACGTTTAGAAGATATATTTATTGAGTAGCAACAGCTTGAAAATATTGATTATGTGGCATGTTTATGTAACTCAAACATATGGAACAAAACTCATTTTACATAACTTATACCGTGTTGCCCTGCATTATCACTTGGGATTAATGATGTGGAAAGAGAACGAGAGAACGACAGAGGGGGGGGGGGGGGTTTAAGAGAGCGATGAAAAATGACTGACAAGCCGAGGAGAGCACATAAGACACTCCAGCACCGTGAAGATTCTACATGCCATATAAATCAGGGTAATGATGAGGGACATACTGTATCTCTGACTAGCGCGGTCTCCTCCTGAACATTAACTCTATGCAAGCATGCACACAATCAGAAACATACACATACATACACACATATACACCTCCCACTGGAGCTCGCCCCACCTAGCATCCCTCTGAGAGCATTTATTTTCCCCATAGCACTTTGGCCTTTGAATTGGATGTAAAATGGGCTGCTCTGTACGTTCAATAGGGGTTGAAGGACCC
>NC_068426.1:39169776-39209776 GCF_023373465.1 Oncorhynchus keta | reverse complement strand
CATTGGAGCTGTCCTAGCCATTGGAGCTGTCCTAGCCATTGGAGCTGTCCTAGTCATTGGAGCTGTCCTAGTCATTGGAGCTGTCCTAGTCATTGGAGCTGTCCTAGTCATTGGAGCTGTCCTAGTCATTGGAGCTGTCCTAGTCATTGGAGCTGTCCTAGCCATTGGAGCTGTCCTAGTCATTGGAGCTGTCCTAGTCATTGGAGATGCCCTAGCCATTGGAGCTGTCCTAGCCATTGGAGCTGTCCTAGTCATTGGAGCTGTCCTAGGCATTGGAGCTGTCCTAGTCATTGGAGCTGTCCTAGCCATTGGAGCTGTCCTAGCCATTGGAGCTGTCCTAGCCATTGGAGCTGTCCTAGTCATTGGAGCTGTCCTAGCCATTGGAGCTGTCCTAGTCATTGGAGCTGTCCTAGTCATTGGAGCTGTCCTAGCCATTTGGAGCTGTCCTAGTCATTGGAGCTGTCCTAGCCATTGGAGCTGCCCTAGTCATTGGAGCTGTCCTAGTCATTGGAGCTGTCCTAGTCATTGGAGCTGCCCTAGCCATTGGAGCTGTCCTAGCCATTGGAGCTGTCCTTGCTACAGAGGCAGGTTAAACAGCAATGATTTAGAACCTGTTAGCGACAATATACCGTACTGTCCTCAGGAGCCAGAAGGACATTGGTCAATGACAGTGAATGTGGAGTCAATACAGTAATCTACCGACACATTGGCCGTGTCTGAAATCTGTCTTGACTACCACTTACTAAAACTACATACTGTGTACTAATCGTTCTACACACTATTTAAAATGTACTGTTTAGTAAAAAATGTATGCAGCAGTGTGAGGGGGGTATTCCACTATACAGTTTTGAATCATGACCTGAGATACATACACACCTCACACCTTTGAATAAATCACACACTGAAGATTGGCAGATCAGCTGGAGCTACACATGCACATATCTCAAGTGAGGACCGAGGCCATAATGGCTTAGTCTATTTGAACTCCGTGGACACATCATACCTCAGTAAAGAGAAGAAAAACAGAAGCATGGTTCCACACAGATTGGGTGTGTTGACTTTTTCTTATCCAATGGGAGCTTTAGGTTTAATACACTGGCATGCAACAGTCATGCTCTGAAAGACCTGGTTACCCTGGCATGCAATCTGGTAAGTCAACCCCCGCTAGCATCAGTCCAGGGTCTCAACACGTCGAGATGGCGAGTGAACCGTACCCCAATAGCGTTCAGAAGAGCCGTGGGCTGAAAGGATGGATGTGTGTGTGTGTTCACATCAAAGTAGCTCAGATCATCCCTGATTTTCTTCGGTCACCGTGACTACAGCGTTCTCAGCTGCCCCTTTCCGAAAGAGAGCGCGCAGCAGTTCCTGTTTACGGATGGGGGTATCTGTCTTCCAATCATCTGCCTCTCAGTGGGTATTATTCCCAACCTTCTGCTCTTTCTGTTGTTGCCTCCCAAACAAGAAGGGGCAGCTATTTATGATGATGCTGATGAGGTAAGGATGTTTGTATGTGAAATATGACTTTCTGATGACACCGTTTGTTAACATTGACTTGATTTACTGTAATTCTCGGGTATGTTGGCGTTGTATAACCGTCCTTTACTTTATCATGTCGGCACACAATGGCAACAAGAGACGGGGTGTAATATGATTAGTGATTGTCTTCTGAAAGCTATTGGGAAGAGTCTTGGTTCACTGAGAGGGTAAGAGGGGGGGGGGGGTATCCTGCCCAGTGCAGGACAGAGAGTGAGAGCATTGGAACGCGATGGGGGAGGTTGATGGGGAACGTTTTGGGAGGATGGGGCTTTGGGGTCAGGGGTCAGTCAATAAGAGAGAGTGTTGATCCCCACCTGGCCACGCTTTGTTGCGATCTGATGAAGAGAAACAATAATAAACAGAACACACACAAACACGTCACGAAGCCACAAAGCTCAGAAGAAATGATGGCTGCTTCATAAAGACAAAGAAAAAAGCAGAAATATACAGAAACACTACGAAAAAGAAACACTTTAGGCCACTATAAGACAGTATTAATAACGCTGTTGAAGAGAGGAGGAGATATAGTGTCAGGAGCTAGTTAGCCTTAAGACTAAATACTGAACATTGAAACACATCAGTAAGAGACAAATAATGACAAGCAAAAGGAAGCATTTAATTCACTTCAAGTCAAGAGCAAAAAGAGCAAAAAAAAGAAGACACCTTCAGACTGATCTGAAAAAGACAGCTGTAGGGGGTTGTGGCTGTCTATCTTCTGTTTCTGACAAGAAGACCCAGGGTGCGTCCTAAATTAAACCATACATAGTGCACTACCTTTGACCAGAGCCATATGGGACCTTTTCAAAATAAGTGCACTATATAGGGAATAGGGTGCTATTTGGGATATTACAGTGAGATGGCATCAAGGAAGAGAAGACATGACGTTCGACAAAAGACACATCTGAGATGCCATCTATCCCTCTGTCTGTCTGCCAGGGAAGTGAGCAGCTCAGAGATGGAGGCTAGGGAGAGAAAGTATATCATCCAGATAACCTATCAGCTACCCAGCATTCCACAGTACCAGGAGAGGAACACATATATACCATACTGAGCCAATATTATGGGACAACAACTACCATACACACACACACACACACACACACACACACACACTTGGATGTATGAGCATATACAGTGCCAGTATTCGGCACCCTTGAACTTTGCGACCTTTTGCCACATTTTAGGCTTCAAACATAAAGATATAAAACTGTATTTTTTTGTGAAGAATCAACAACAAGTGGGACACAATCATGAAGTGGAACGACATTTATTGGATATTTCAAACTTTTTGAACAAATCAAAAACTGAAAATTGGGCATGCAAAATTATTCAGCCCCTTTAAGTTAATACTTTGTAGCGCCACCTTTTGCTGTGATTACAGCTGTAAGTCGCTTGGGGTATGTCTCTATCAGTTTTGCACATCGAGAGACTGACATTTTTTCCCATTCCTCCTTGCAAAACAGCTCGAGCTCAGTGAGGTTGGATGGAGAGCATTTGTGAACAGCAGTTTTCAGTTCTTTCCACAGATTCTCGATTGGATTCAGGTCTGGACTTTGACTTGGCCATTCTAACACCTGGATATGTTTATTTTTGAACCATTCCATTGTGGATTTTGCTTTATGTTTTGGATCATTGTCTTGTTGGAAGACAAATCTCCGTACCAGTCTCAGGTCTTTTGCAGACTCCATCAGGTTTTCTTCCAGAATGGTCCTGTATTTGGCTCCATCCATCTTCCCATCAATTTTAACCATCTTCCCTGTCCCTGCTGAAGAAAAGCAGGCCCAAACCATGATGCTGCCACCACCATGTTTGACAGTGGGTATGGTGTGTTCAGGGTGATGAGCTGTGTTGCTTTTACGCCAAACATAACGTTTTGCATTGTTGCCAAAAAGTTCAATTTTGGTTTCATCTGACCAGAGCACCTTCTTCCACATGTTTGGTGTGTCTCCCAGGTGGCTTTAAACTTTAAACGACACTTTTTATGGATATCTTTAAGAAATGGCTTTCTTCTTGCAACTCTTCCATAAAGGCCAGATTTGTGTAATATACGACTGATTGTTGTCCTATGGACAGAGTCTCCCACCTCAGCTGTAGATCTCTGCAGTTTATCCAGAGTGATCATGGGCCTCTTGGCTGTATCTCTGATCAGTCTTCTCCTTGTATGAGCTGAAAATTTAGAGGGACGGCCAGGTCTTGGTAGATTTGCAGTGGTCTGATACTCCTTCCATTTCAATATTATCGCTTGCACATTGCTCCTTGGGATGTTTAAAGCTTGGGAAATCTTTTTGTATCCAAATCCGTCTTTAAACATCTTCACAACAGTATCTCGGACCTGCCTGGTGTGTTCCTTATTCTTCATGATGCTCTCTGTGCTTTTAACGGACCTCTGAGACTATCACAGTGCAGGTGCATTTATACGGAGACTTGATTACACACAGGTGGATTGTATTTATCATCATTAGTCATTTAGGTCAACATTGGATCATTCAGAGATCCTCACTGAACTTCTGGAGAGAGTTTGCTGCACTGAAAGTAAAGGGGCTGAATAATTTTGCATACCAGTATTCAGTTTTTGATTTGTTAAAAAAGTTTGAAATATCCAATAAATGTCGTGCCACTTCATGATTGTGTCCCACTTGTTGTTGATTCTTCACAAATAATACAGTTTTATATTTTTATGTTTGAAGCCAGAAATGTGGCAAAAGGTTGCAAAGTTCAAGGGGGCCGAATACTTTCGCAAGGCACTGTAGACAGCCATTCACACACATCTCAAACGCACCTACTGTTCCATGCAAAAATATCCTCTCAATGATGAGACCGTGTGACTTTTAAATGGGAGAGTAAATCAATGAACATATATAAATAAACAGAACAATATACAGTAATATAATGAATGTGAATCTATAGATATATAGGCTGGTTAAGCAAATGGACTGAGCAATGAGAGTGAGGCTGCTGGCTACAGTCATGCTACGCTACATACCTACAGTATACGCTGGACAGGCAGTGAAAGACAGACAGACAAGTAAACGGGCAAGACAGGGACACGCAAGACAGGGACACGCAAGACAGGGACACGCAAGACAGGGACACGCAAGAAAGCAGGCAATCACAAAGGCATTACCCCATGAAGCTCCTGAAAGCAATCCAAGCCAACAAAAGAGAAAGACAGAGGGACAGTTTGTAAGAGAGGGGAAAGAGACAGAGTCAGCGACACAGAAAACCACAGAGGAACCCATCAAAACACAGTATGCTACTGCCCGGAACAAAAAGATAGAAGAGGCTAGAAGGATAGAGAAGTAAAACAACAGCAATACAGATGTGGTACAATTTGCTACTTCAGAGGTTATTACACATTAGCCCCATCGTGACACCACTGGGTGTAAAACAACTGAAGGAGCTGGCAGAGAAAACACCATTTCCTTTTACTCCAGAGACGCAGATGGCTGGTCGGCATGCTTGAAAAGACTGGTTTTCACCTTACGATATTGTCTTTGTGTGTGTGTGTGTGTGTGTGTGTGTGTGTGTGTGTGTGTGTGTGTGTGTGTGTGTGTGTGTGTGTGTGTGTGTGTGTGTGTGTGTGTGTGTGTGTGTGTGTGTGTGTGTGTGTGTGTGTGTGTGTGTGTGAGACTGTGTGTGTGTGTGTTACTTGCCATAGATGCTTGAAAATAAAAGAGAGCTCAGATGCAAAAATGTAATACCAACGTTTCGACAGCCAAGCTGTCTTCATATACCCTGAAGACAGCTTGGCTGTCGAAACGTTGGTATTACATTTTTACATCTGAGCTCCAAGAGTGTGCTGCTCTCTTTTATTTTCAAGTTTCTACTCCGCTAGCCAGCACCTCGTCTTAATAGGTGTGCGTTTCTTTTTCTTCTAAATCGACTTGCCATAGATGGGCTCGAACCCAGAGTCTCTGGTGGTACCGCTTGCACTGCGATGCAGTGCCTTGGACCACTGCGCCACCCACCCTGTCTCATGACCTTTGTTCAACTGTCGTACCCATAATCCACAAAACAATCCAATTGTTAACAACCACTGCATAGCTTTAAAACAGTCCTCGCATCCATGTTTCCGATCTTCGAATTTGAGAGAGGTTACACTTCTCCAGCCCCCGCCCCTCAGCTGTTTATCAAAACAAACGGTGAGGTGACGGATGTTGTTGTTTTTCGGAATCACAGATTGCCACTTTAAGCCCTTCCCCAGCTGCCAGGTGAACATGCAGTACGTCAAAGTGTGTACTTACGAGCAGGCGAACGCCACCAGAGCTCCACTGACCACGATAAAGTCCAGGATGTTCCACAGGTCTCGGAAGTAAGAACCAGGATGGAGGAGTAGTCCCAGGTCTATCATCTACACACAGAGTTGCAGACAATCGAATATACGGGGAAGACGATTCACATTGAACTACTAGTACTAACAGTTTGCAATCTCACCCTCTGAAACAGTATACGTGTCCAAGGGATGAACGCTACCACTCCAGTAAAGAGCCCTGCTATTGGATGTAGTACTTAAAAAGGAACCAGATATCGCCCTTCCAACTTGAGGCAGCGTTGCAGTTATTTTGAGCTGCAACCTAAGAGATGCACCTCTGTGTGTTTTTATTCAAACTGAGGAAACGGTCCAATGTCCATTGGCAACACGTTCCCCGGCATGACATTGACCTCTCACCTTAATCACCATCTCAAAGGTGAACACTCCCGTGAAGACGTAGTCCAGGTATTTGAGCACCTGCAAGAGGACATATGGCCTGTGAGACACGGTTGAACCGCCTGTCAGAAGTCACACAGTCTTCTTTACCCTTCCCCAAGAAACAAATGTGCAAGTTTACAGCAAACCTGGTTTCAGAAAACAAATCAGGCAAGACCTCACGGCACAACACCGCTCACCCATGTGTCCTGCTTGTTGTGTGTATGTACTGTGGCACGTGTGTGGAGCTGATAGACGCACACGCACACGCACACGCACACTACATGTTCATGTTTTGAAATGTATGTCAACTGTAAAATATTTGGTCTGTAATGTATTTTTCGTTACATGTCAGACCCCTGTAAGACTAGCTGTCGCCATTGGCAACGACTAATGTGAATCCTAATAAATCAAAATCAAAAAAGCAGGCAAATAGCCTTAGCAGCACTCAGCTCATGTTTATTCCAGCTGAGCCCTTCACTAGAATGCTAATAAATTAAGCCTGTCTTTTTGAAGACCCAAATGAACTAAAAAATACTTTGCAGAAATACTGTGCACTCTCACACAGTCTAACTGTCAGGTGATATTAACAGAAATTCTAGAAGCTTCTGTCAGCTCAATCAGGCTTAATGAATCAGCTACTCAGTCAGTTAGTCAGTCAGTCGGAATGAGGACCAGAGGGGGTTGTGGGATTTGGAGGCACAATTTAAGTCCAAATTCCTTTAGCGCTAGTAGGGACTGCCCCTCACGCCTCTGTACTTGTAAAGGACCCAAAAACCCAGCAGCCCAGTGTGTGTGTGTGTGCGTGTGCGTGTGCGCGTGTGTGTGTGTGTGTGTGTATGTGTGCACCTGCAGGACTCACGTTATTGCGTGGTGCATTGGCCTGCACAGGGTCTTCAGCAGCCAGGGCTATGCTGCTCATGGTGATGACCGACAGGATACACATCTCAAAGTAACGCAGGTTCACCACGTAGTGGCACAGCCGACGCACCCTGAACAGCAAAGCACAGGTCATCTCGCTGAGTTCACTCAACATACCCTCCCAAAACGCTAACAGAACACTGAGTTGGACTCAATACAGTAATGCAGAAAATGTCTTACTGCCTTTATAGGTAGAACTATCACTGTTATACTGCACACATATGGGCAAGATAAATTAGAGCCAGCAGGTTCGATGTCTCTGGCCCTGACTTACGGGTTGGTCTGCCCGAACACAAACATGGAGCTGTAGGGTAGAATGTGTTTGGGGCCGTTCTTCAGCTCCTCCTCATCCTCCTCTAAGTTCTTCTTCTCCTCGTTCAGGGGGAGGCTCTCACAGTCTATGTTATTCACTATCAGAGAGAGAGAGAGAGAGAGAGAGAGAGAGAGAGAGAGAGAGAGAGAGAGAGAGAGAGAGAGAGAGAGAGAGAGAGAGAGAGAGAGAGAGAGAGAGAGAGAGAGAGAGAGAGAGAGAGAGAGAGAGAGAGAGAGAGAGAGAGAGAGAGAGAGAGGAGAGAGAGAGAGAGAGAGGGAGAGAGAGAGAGAGGGATATTGACTTAAGTGTTTCCCCTGCAGCCCATGCCTGACAGGACCATAACACAGTGAGGTACTGACTGAGGTATAGACTGAGGTACAGACTGAGGTACTGGATGGGGTACTGACTGGGGTACTGACTGGGGCACAGACTGAGGTACTGACTGAGGTACTGACTGAGGTACTGAGTGGAATACTGACGGGGTACTGTTGGGGGTACTGACTGAGGTACAGACTGAGGTACTGACTGAGGTACTGACTGGAGTACTGATGGGGATACTGACTGAGGTACAGACTGAGGTACTGACTGAGGTACTGACTGAGGTACTGACTGGAGTACTGATGGGGATACTGACTGAGGTACAGACTGGAATACTGGCGGGGTACCGACTGAGGAACTGACTGGGATACTGACTGGGGTACAGACTGGGGTACAAACTGGGGTACAAACTGAGGTACTGACTGAGGTACTGACTGAGGTAGTGACTGAGGTAGTGACTGGGGTACAGACTGGGATACTGACTGGGATACAGACTGGGGTACAGACTGAGGTACAGACTGGAATACTGGCGGGGTACTGACAGGGTACTGACGGGGGTACTGACTGAGGTACTGACTGAGGTAGTGACTGGGGTACAGGCTGGAATACTGACTGGGATACAGGCTGGGGTATAGACTGAGGTACAGACTGGAATACTGACGGGTACTGGCGGGTACTGACGGGGATACTGACAGGGATACTGATGGGGATACTGATGGGGAACTGACGGGTACTGATGGGGATACTGACGGGTACTGACGGGTACTGACGGGGATACTGACGGGGATACTGACAGGTACTGACGGGTACTGACGGGTACTGAAGGGGATACTGACGGGGATACTGATGGGTACTGACGGGGATACTGACAGGGATACTGATGGGTACTGACGGGGATACTGACGGGGATACTGACGGGTACTGATGGGGATACAGACGGGGATACTGCCGGGTACTGACGGGGATACTGGACGGGGATACTGACGGGTACTGATGGGTACTGACGGGTACTGACAGGGATACTGACGGGTACTGACGGGTACTGACGGGGATACTGACGGGGATACTGACGGGGATACTGACGGGTATACTGACGGGTATACTAATGGGGATACTGACGGGTACTGACGGGTACTGACGGGGGTACAGATTGGGATACTGACTGGGGTACTGACTGGGTATGATGGTAGTCTCTCTGGGTGGGGCGGTGATGGTGACAGGGATGTGGACAGTGTTGCTGTTGAGGCCTGACTGGCTGGCTCTGTGGCTGTTCTTCTGGTTGTCTGCATCCTCTTGCTTCTCTCCGGCCTGCAGACCTGCAGGAGGCTGCACAGGGCTGGTGGCCAGGCTCTCCCCTTGAGCGTCCAGTGAAGCTCTGTGGTGACGACATGACAATAGTAAAAAGAGGACACTAAAGCACATTGAGAATGCGCTGGTCACTCACCTGTGTCCCTGGTCCCAGTCTCCATCTCTCTTTCCATTCTCTCTGCACTCCTCTCCATCCAGAGTTGACTGGGCCCTGACCATGCGGGAGCGGTATCTCCTCCTCTCTCCGTTCCCCTCTCCGTTCCCCTCCTTGTGACCCCGGCCCTTCCTCTCCACTCTGGCCCCGTTAGCCAGGGCCCCGTTCCCCTCTCGGGGCTGTCTGTGGGAGTGGTGGTGGCGGTGCTCCCTCTCCTCCCCCCCTCCGTTCACCCCTTCTTCCGGGGATCCAGCCTGGTGATGGTGCCTGTGGCCCTGGCCCCCCTCTCGACTATGGCTCCTCTCCACCTTTCCTTCTTTGGGCCGCGGCCCATCTGGGTGGCAGTGGTCCCTACTTCGGCTGTGGTGGGTGTGATGCCTGCTCTCCCCGTTCTCCCCATTCCTCTCCCGGTGACGGTGGTGCTTGCGGAGTTGTGGGCCGTAGGGGTCTCCTCCCTCTTGCTGGGGGTCTGCTCCATCTCTGTCCTCCTTGGGGGGTCGTGGTTTGTCCCCATTGCCTGGCTCCACCACTAGAGGGCGGTCGTTGTGGGTCTTCATATCGGGGCGCAGGTGGAGGGCGGAGGAGACACGCAGGCGTTCCTCTGGGTCCAGCTCGTTGAACAGAGCCTCTGAGCTGGCCCTCAAGTTGTTTTGACGCAGCTGGTTGGTGCGCTGCTCCCACACTGACATAATCTTATTGGTTCTCTGCTGCTCCTTACTGCAGGGTGGATGGACAGGGAAGGGGAGGGAAACCTGTCATTTGTGAAGTTTAAACATGCTCACCCAAACCCTCAACAGGTGCACAATGGGCTGCGTCTGAAATGACACCCTAAGCCTTATATAGTGCACTACTTTTGGCCAGAGCCGTGGTCAAAAGCAGTCGACTTTGGAATAGAGTGCCATTTGGAATGCAGGCCATGGCCATGTCTGAGGGACCACGGTTACCATAGGGATGCTTTTCTGTGAGGCCTAACAGGCATGTGATGGGTTGCATGGGTGATGTCATTTTCTCCTTGCGTATGCTTCCTGCCTTCATCGATTCGTGTGAGTTACTACTATGGATGGAAACAGTTAAGGATGACAATTCTCAAGTATTGTGAGCAGCCAATACTGACCTGCACAATGGGTCTGCAAGCTGTCATCTCCACCCCCTACCACCAGCATCCAAAACTACCTCACATGTTGACTTTCTAGTTACTTTATTTCTCTGAAAGGTGAGCTATCTTGCCCGACAGACTGGAACACTTGAATACACACAGAGAACAGGAAACATGGGTCTGGTTTTAAGTAACCTTAAAGGGATAATCCACTCAAAAACGTACATTTTGGTATTTCTTTCACTGTTGACACAGTCCCAAAACGTTCTGCATGTCTGCAATCAGGTGTTCAAGATATACAACTCTAAAAGTGCTAATTGTCACAGCCAGTGTGATACATTTTGCATCATATAATGCACAACTCATCATACTGGCTATATTTCTGCATGCTTGAATGGCAATAGCTTAGATACACATGAAAACCCTGGGAATCGATAGAACATCATTTAGAGATGTCCAAAAACAATATAACATTCCAAATGGGTGAACCTTTCCTTTAATACCAAGGCCAAACTCTAGTGGATTAGTGTGGAGATGGGAGAGGAATTATAGATTTCAAATAACCCTTTGTGTTCCTTCTGTCATGGGATATGGTAACATCCATAGAATGTGGAATTTGAATACAAGAATGGACATGAACCTTGTTGTTAAGGATAAAAAAAAAGGGTTTTGATAATGGAGTTGGTAAGCTGGTGGCCAACCAGTGCTGTGATAAGATATTGAGTAAAACAATGAATTAAAATATTATCTGCCCAGTATGTTTGTTAGCTAGCTAGCCAGCCAGTTTAGGTGGAATGATTCCAATCATTTTTCTAATTAACTGCCAATATCCCACAGCCAACATTCCATGCAAACAATGCAGTCAATCCACAGCCAAACACTGGTTGACATTGGTTGATTATAGACTTAGACAAGTTGTAAATGAATAAAGCACTGATATTGTATAATATTATAACGCTCGCAGCTTTAAAAGAAAACAAACATATATATTTTAGAGGCTATTGACACATAGAACCTGTGTAAACTGTTTTTATAATTATTTGACAATTCTATTAGACCATTTGTGATATATCAGATGCCTTACTTAAGTAAGTAAAACCAGGAGATGCATCCCCTGTGCCTCAACTGCCATTTATTCCAATTCAACTGCTTTGGATTTCTCCCTGACCACAATGGCTGCCATGTTCATGCCATTCAGGAACTTTGAGGGTTTATGACATAGCCCCTTCTAGAATATCTATAGTATTATCATGATATGAACAAATCATGATCCTAAGAAATCATTTCAATGATGCTTTCTTTGTACATGTGTTTTTAGATGTGGTTGACTATATTCACCTGTGTGTACAGTAGGAATGTACATGCAGACCTATGTAAGTATGTATGTATGACTAGTAAAGTTGCCCCCTTGGTGTCACCTATACCTCAAGACTCGATGGGCGGGGGAGTAGATAAAACAGACAAAAGTAAGTGTCATGTTGTTGGCCTGGGGTAAGATTTATGACAGTCATAACTACCTCTTCCCCCCCTTTTTCATCTCTCTACCCTACTGAGGTTACATTTGCAAAACCCTTGGTTAACATAGAGATTCTGGGAACGTCAGAAGGTGGCTCTTTTCTTTTGTGTAACAAGCTGTCATACCTGTTCCGCCCGCCAGGGACGTTTTCCTTTATGACATAATTTGTAATCAAGTTATGATTTAATTATGTTGTGTATGTGTAATTTTGTGTGATTAGTTAGGTATTTAGTAGTGGCTTCCTGTAGCTCAGTTGGTAGAGCATGGCGCTTGTAACGCCAGGGTAGTGGGTTCGATTCCCGGGGCCACCCATACGTAGAATGTATGCACACATGACTGTAAGTCGCTTTGGATAAAAGCGTCCGCTAAATGGCATATATTATTATTATATTATTTAGTAAATAAATAATTAAGCCCAATTTTGTATTGCTGATTCAACTTGTTAGCCAGGGTTCGTGCAGAACCAAGAATTTACAACTTTCAGACGAGACTGAATTAAGATGACGATTAATATCGACTGCTCTATTGCGGATTCAACTTGTTAGCCAGGGTTCGTGCAGAACCAAGAATTTACAACTTTCAGATGAGACTGAATTAAGATGACGATTAATATTGACTGCTATTGATGTAAAACATTACTAGGTCTTTAAGCGGTTATTCGGAAGATAACAGCTCTATAAATATTATTTTGTGGTGCCCCGACTCTCTAGTTAATTACATTTACATGATTAGCTTAATCAGGTAATATTAATTACGGATAAATTATTTTATAGAATAGCATGTCATATCACTTAATCCGGCATAGCCAAAGACACAACATACGCACAACAACAGACAGACAGGCAAATAAAATATGCAAGGCATAGGCAGTAAGAGAGACATATCGTCCACAAACAGACATGTTAATGAAATATGTGCTCTTTTGTATATCACAGTGAGGCATATCACAGTGAACATGACAAAAATACACACACAAACACACACACAAACTCTTACACACACAAACTCTCTCTCTCTCTCACACACACACAAACACACAAACTCTCTCTCTCTCTCACACACACACACACACACACACACACACACACACACACACACACACACACACACACACACACACACACACACACACACACACACACACACACACACACACACACACACACACACACACACACACACACACACACACAGCGAGAGAGAGAGAGACTAACACCATCAGCACCACACCGCAACATTTAGAAATAGGTGTTGTTACTAATTGGTAACAAATGATAACGAAGTGTCAGGTAAGGCTAAATCAACAATTCAATCGTCTGGTATGGCAGACTACCACTTGGCTACTGTACTATATAGTTTGGCCCTCACTCATAGTGTGTTGAAAAGGATAAAAACCGGGGCATAAAAAAAGAGAAGCTGTAAAACTGCCAAAGTGCCTGGGGAATTGACTGAGCACGAGGACATTATATATTTATATAGCAATGATTCACTCTCATCACTTCAGGCATCAACACAGTGCAGACGAAACCCGGCGCACAATTACATATCCAATATTCAGAAATACAAACACACTTTTACAAGCATGCACACATTTACACGCATGCATTACACCCATAAGCGTTTACATACACACGCGCATGCGCACGTACGCACATACACACTCTCTCTTTTGCCTTAACTTCAGCAAATATGACAAGTGTCATTATCTTAAATCTCAATCTATAGCGACAGCCACCAGTGAGCCACCAGTGGATTCTCCAGTTTCAAGCATATCTCAACACTGGGAGGAGTCATGGAGAGAGTGATGAATAGACGGATTGGGACGACTGGGTGGAGCATGAGGCTAAAGGAGAGATGGAGAAGTGGATGGGGTGAGGAAGAGGGGGTGTCAGAATTGGAAGGAGGGGAAAGAAGAGAGAGGAGCAAGGCAAACTGGGGTAGCAGAGGGAGGCAGGTTTGGGGGAGGAGATGGGGGAGGAGAAGAGAGGGGGGGGTGAGAATATTTTAACAGAGAGCAAAAACTCACGGTGAATGTACGCTGGAGACGGACGAGCTGCGAGAGAGTACATCTCGATTTTGCTTTACAAAACTGCACATGCAGAAATAAAACAAAAAGACATAATAAAAGAAAGGAAGGATAAGACAAGCCAAAAGGATGTGGTGGGGAGAGGTGGAAGTCAGTCAAACTCCTCCATAAAGTGTCTGTCTGTCCACCTGTCCCCTCCACGATCATAAAGGACTAGTCTAACAGAGCTACAACTACAGTAGTGGTTAACACTTCAGCAGTGGGAGTAGTGTACACTATACAGTATAGATAGTTTGTAGACCTGTAATACTGTACATACTGCGGTCAAGCAACTACCAGGGGTGGAATAGAAGCAGATATTGTGGCAAATATTAAAAATAGATACTAAACCCCTTCACTGAAGTGTTACCAAAGACATCAAATTGAAAACATTCTGGAGAAAGTCAACGTAATGGGAGAAATGGCATCAAAGTGGATTTACAAAGTTCAATAAACACAAAGCCTTTCAAGTGTTTTATAGCGTAAACTTTTCAATCAAACAGACAATGGTCTTCGTTAAAAACGTCATGATTACTTTTGTGAATAAAATATGATTATGGATTCACTTCATCAAGAGTAACAAGATTTGTAAAATTGCACATTATACAGATATCTCAAATAAAACATTCTCTCAGAAATGGCCTGTATCAACACAGCTTTGAAATAGACTAACAAATGAGCAACGTTAAGATTTAATCATTACAGTTTACAAAAAATCTAAATGAAGATAATGCAATCTGCTACAGAATGTAATCTGTTACAGCATGTAATCTGTTACAGCATGTAATCTATTACAGTATGTAATCTGATACAGTGTGTTATCTGATACTGTATGTAGTCTTTTACAGTATGTAATCTGTTACAGCATGTAATCTGTTACAGTATGTTATCTGATACAGTATGTAGTCTGTTACAGTATGTAATCTGATACTTAATGTAATCTGCTACAGTATATAATGGCAAATGCATCTTCAAAAGTAATCATCAGGATTTATACAGTAGGCTACTGTCAATCTAAATGTGCTTATTTATTAATATTCTCGGTATACCTAGAACTAAAATCTGGCTTCATTTGGTCAGATGCTCATCTGTCATTGAGAGGTAAATTATTCATTATTTACAATTATTTGGTTTCTTAAACTAACCACCATTCTGACCTGGGCCAGTATCCACAATGTGCCTCCGAGTAGGAGTGCTGATCTAGGATCAGGTCCCTCCTATCCATATAATCTTATCCATTAGGATCTTAAAGACAAAACTGATCAGCATTCCTGCTCTGAGGGTCTGCATCAATACGTACCCTGGTCATTGTGGTCACAGTCAGGACACAGAGGCCATGTCATATCCATCTAATCCTACCTGGGCTGAGACTGACATTACTGATGCATGGTCATGTACAAACCAATGACTTATTGACCGTCAAAATGTTTTGTCAATATTCGTTATGTTGTCAATAGAGGGCCAAGCTCATCTCTCACCTAATGCATAATGGCATCCTTAATGCCTAGTGATGAATTAGTCCTAAAGCCAATACCAGTGGTGAGAGGGTATGGCTGTGTGGTTAGATACAATAACTAGGTTACAGGAGATTGTTGATGTTGACAACTGACTCCCTCAGACTCCAGTTGATGACTCAGTCATATCGATGTTCACTAAATGAGAGCGAAAGGCCGAGGAAACGAATGCTGATTGGAGATCAGTTTCAGATCAAGCATCCACTCCTGTCAATATCTAATTGGTGATGTATACGACATGGCACATATAGGGAATAGGGTGCCAATTGAGACATTGTCTGTGTCACCTCTTCCACCTCAGTATGGGGGGAGGATAACAGAGGGGCTCCCGGTTCTGTAAGGAAATCATGGCCAACATTACAACACAATTGGGTGGATAGAGAAGGATGGTAGTCAAAGCTCACACATAGATAGAAACATATACACAGAAGTTTACAGTTTAGTCATTTAGGAGACACTTTGTTCCAGAGCGACTGACAGGAACTGTTAGGGTTAACAGACAGATTTTTCACAGTTACTGACCCAGCGCTCTTTACCAATAGGCTACCTTCCCCCCCGTAGACATGTCAATCGTGTAGTTAGGAGAATACACATGGACAGAGGCAATATCACAACAGAGCTACTTTGAGAGACAGTGTTCAGAGCCAAGACACCAACATCAACAGCACATTGACAAAGGGCAGAACAAGCTATATCTGATACCTCACAATATAACGACAGGCTGATGTCAGAATGGGAGGGAACACGGAAGGAAGAGACCATGTTTGGGGAGCACAGAGGGGACTGGAATATTAGACTTACACAGCGATGGAGATGTTAGCTGCTGACACGGGGCTGACCTCCTTCACCTCCATGGCCTTCTGCAGGGCCAGCTTCTTATTGGCTTCTTCCTCCTGCTTCTCCTCATCCTGGACCAATAAACCAGAAGGGATGGGTAACCAAGGGTAATTTTATTCAGAAAAAAAAACAGAAAAGGTTCCCAGGGTAGGACATGGTTCCTCAGCCTTACCTTGGTGAGCTCCTGTGCATTGGCGAGGTTGTCGACGGCGATAGCCAAGAAGACGTTCAGGAGAGTGTCTGGTTGGAACTAAACTCAGGGAAATACTTGACACAATAGTAGTGGCTTTCACGGCTAAGCCATGGTACATTGCAAGCAAACACTTTGACCATCAGCAACAGACTAGAAGGCATGCCATTAAAAAGGGTTACAGTATCACTCAAACTCAGAATTCACTGGGGGAACCCTTCTAGGGGGGTCCGGGAGCATGCCCCCCCAGAAATAAATGTTCAAAATGTACAGCTCTCATTGCAGCACTTCTATCCAGTGTTTTTTCATGACATGAGATATTTCTATTTCACTCCATAAATGCTTCGTGCAGATGAAATCTCTGATATCCATGCAATGGCACGACTTAGGATCAGAGAGGATACAGTTTCCAAAGAGTGTGAGGACGATGAAGTAGACCGAGGAGAACATTCCCCGTCGCACGCCCCCCTGAGACTCAATGCCATGATACATTACTGCATTCCAATCCTCGCCAGTCAGAATCTGACGTTGATCATAGAGAGATGAAGAACACGCAAATTATTCATCATAAATTAACAAAATATTGAGTTAATCCTGCAGCATCAAAAGTTCAGCCGTTAATGACTTTCAAAAGTCTAACACAGGCTAATAGAAAGATGAGTCATTTGGAGACAAAGAGTAGACCGCTACATTTCACTAATTACAAACTATCTTTGTTCAACACACAATTCTTTCAACTAGTCCAACATTCCAAAGGACACAGCTCCAAAGTGAAAGTTGGGTAAATAAAAGGACAGAAGTAGAGACAGGATGTACCTGGAAG
Source organism: Oncorhynchus keta (assembly GCF_023373465.1). Classification (NCBI taxonomy): domain Eukaryota; kingdom Metazoa; phylum Chordata; class Actinopteri; order Salmoniformes; family Salmonidae; genus Oncorhynchus; species Oncorhynchus keta. The sequence goes on along the minus strand of NC_068426.1, from coordinate 39,192,498 downwards.
ACGGTGAGAATGGCCGCCGGGAAGGTATCGAAGTTGGTCGTCGGCGTCTCCTCTTCGAAATTAAACCTTGGAGAAAGAACAATGAAACACATCGAGTCACACTGAAGACATCTGGCTTGAGAGTTGACAGAGGACGTTCAGAATCAGATACATTGGCTTCCATCCAGGTTCCATCCAGGTTGGAGTGTAGTGACCCTAGTGGTCACAGCAGATGAAATGGGATAGATTGGATATGCTACACCAACCCTGATTTACTGAAAGTCTGCCAACTGACATCAACTGACATACTCTTTGAAGTAAAACCTGCTCTAACTAACTCAACAACAGCTTTCCATTAGGACAGTATTATGTGCATATATGTGCCTCCCCAATGCGAGGTTCCAAGGCTTCAGGTGAGGATTGGCCTATAGGAGATGGTTATGAAGGTTGTTTTATATGACAGTCATGAAGTAATACAGAGCCATGGAACAACAGGAGACACAAGTCACCAGGAAGGAAGCCACACAAGTCACCAGGGAGGGAGCCACACAAGTCACCAGGGAGGGAGCCACACAAGTCACCAGGGAGGGAGCCACACAAGTCACCAGGGATGGAGCCACACAAGTCACCAGGGAGGGAGCCACACAAGTCACCAGGGAGGGAGCCACACAAGTCACCAGGGAGGGAGCCACACAAGTCACCAGGGAGGGAGCCACACAAGTCACCAGGGAGGGAGCCACACAAGTCACCAGGGAGGGAGCCACACAAGTCACCAGGGAGGGAGCCACACAAGTCACCAGGGAGGGAGCCACACAAGTCACCAGGGAGGGAGCCACATAAGTCCACAGCTCCAACCTTCTCATCACTCCTGGTGTGACGCCTGAACTATCTCCATGGTATAGTGCAGAGAAACAGACAAGGATTGGGTGTCCCAACAGGCACCTTATTCATTTTCCATCAATAGTAGTGTACTAGAATAAAAATAGGTTTTCATTTGGGACGCACCCAGAGAACGAGGACAGGTAGAAGAGACCTGAGCATCCGAGGCCCAGAGAACGAGGACAGGTAGAAGAGACCTGAGCATCCGAGGCCCAGAGAACGAGGACAGGTAGAAGAGACCTGAGCATCCGAGGCCCAGAGAACGAGGACAGGTAGAAGAGACCTGAGCATCCGAGGCCCAGAGAACGAGGACAGGTAGAAGAGACCTGAGCATCCGAGGCCCAGAGAACAAGGACAGGTAGAAGAGACCTGAGCATCCGAGGCCCAGAGAACGAGGACAGGTAGAAGAGACCTGAGCATCCGAGGCCCAGAGAACGAGGACAGGTAGAAGAGACCTGAGCCTCCGAGGCCCAGAGAACGAGGACAGGTAGAAGAGACCTGAGCCTCCGAGGCCCAGAGAACGAGGACAGGTAGAAGAGACCTGAGCCTCCGAGGCCCAGAGAACGAGGACAGGTAGAAGAGACCTGAGCATCCGAGGCCCAGAGAATGAGGACAGGTAGAAGAGACCTGAGCATCCGAGGTAGTTTTGGAGTCTATTTTTCATGTTCTGTTTTCCTCTGCTGTGTGACAGTAGCTGTGACTATAGCTATGAACTATAATAGAACATAATAATATATATATAATATAATAGAACATACACGTATCAATGTCTTCTGAAGCCCCCATTGATGTATGACCACAAGCTTTCACATAACAAGACTGGTCCAACTTCTCCATGACAAGCAACACAAAACAAGACCGGTCCAACTTCTCCATGACAAGCAACACAAAACAAGACCGGTCCAACTTCTCCATGACAAGCAACACAAAACAAGACCGGTCCAACTTCTCCATGACAAGCAACACAAAACAAGACCGGTCCAACTTCTCCATGACAAGCAACACAAAACAAGACCGGTCCAACTTCTCCATGACAAGCAACACAAAACAAGACCGGTCCAACTTCTCCATGACAAGCAACACAAATCAAGACCGGTCCAACTTCTCCATGACAAGCAACACAAAACAAGACCGGTCCAACTTCTCCATGACAAGCAACACAAATCAAGACCGGTCCAACTTCTCCATGTCAAGCAACACAAAACAAGACCGGTCCAACTTCTCCATGTCAAGCAACACAAATCTCAGTGGAATAGAGGCTGAAACAGATACATTTAAATTGATGAAATAAACCATATAGATTGTCAGAAAAGGAAACAAGCTCAAGTATTTTAAAATGTATCCTGCTGTCACTTTAACCCTGATTACACAACTGCCACCAGTATCACATTCATTGATTGGTGCAGATACTGACCTTGTCATATTAAGTGTATATTATCGTGTGTATTTATTCTATTTTTAGGTGTACTTTATTATTTATCTTGTGTATTTCTTTATATGACGTAGTATAACCAACCTGTTAAGGAAGAGATTGCAAATGTTTCACTGTACTGTTTACACCTGCTGTATCCTGTGACAAATTAAACCCCGATTTTATATTTGATTCTAAACTTTGTGTACACAAATCAAATCAAATTTTATTTGTCACATACACATGGTTAGCAGATGTTAATGCGAGTGTAGCGAAATGCTTGTGCTTCTAGTTACGACAATGCAGTGATAACCAACAAGTAATCTAACTAACAATTCCAAAACTACTGTCTTATACACAGTGTAAGGGGATAAAGAATATGTACATAAGGATATATGAATGAGTGATGGTACAGAGCAGCATACAGTAGATGGTATCGAGTACAGTATATACATATGAGATGAGTATGTAGACAAAGTAAACAAAGTGGCATAGTTAAAGTGGCTAGTGATACATGTATTACATAAGGATGCAGTCGATGATGTAGAGTACAGTATATACGTATGCATATGAGATGAATAATGTAGGGTAAGTAACATTATATAAGGTAGCATTGTTTAAAGTGGCTAGTGATATATTTACATAATTTCCCATCAATCCCATTATTAAAGTGGCTGGAGTTGGGTCAGTGTCAATGACAGTGTGTTGGCAGCAGCCACTCAATGTTAGTGGTGGCTGTTTAACAGTCTGATGGCCTTGAGATAGAAGCTGTTTTTCAGTCTCTCTGTCCCAGCTTTGATGCACCTGTACTGACCTCGCCTTCTGGATGATAGCGGGGTGAACAGGCAGTGGCTCGGGTGGTTGATGTCCTTGATGATCTTTATGGCCTTCCTGTAACATCGGGTGGTGTAGGTGTCCTGGAGGGCAGGTAGTTTGCCCCCGGTGATGCGTTGTGCAGACCTCACTACCCTCTGGAGAGCCTTACGGTTGAGGGCGGAGCAGTTGCCGTACCAGGCGGTGATACAGCCCGCCAGGATGCTCTCGATTGTGCATCTGTAGAAGTTTGTGAGTGCTTTTGGTGACAAGCCGAATTTCTTCAGCCTCCTGAGGTTGAAGAGGCGCTGCTGCGCCTTCTTCACGACGCTGTCAGTGTGGGTGGACCAATTCAGTTTGTCTGTGATGTGTATGCCGAGGAACTTAAAACTTGCTACCCTCTCCACTACTGTTCCATCGATGTGGATAGGGGGGTGTTCCCTCTGCTGTTTCCTGAAGTCCACAATCATCTCCTTAGTTTTGTTGACGTTGAGTGTGAGGTTATGCTGAATCACATGTGAATCACATGTTGTGATTCACTGTAGCAGCAAACACATTCACAAGGTTATCCAGGTCAGTTGCATGACCTTACCAATCCCACGCACACAAAAGGAAAAATGCTCTATCAAGTCGTCAACCCCATGCTCAAAGGACTCCCTGCCCTTTGAGGAACAAACCTGACAAAAACCTGAGTCTCTCCAAACTGAAGAAGACGTGACGAAGTGAGAGAAGGAAAGGTACAACGGTGGGGTGTATCCCACAGAACAAGAAGAAAACACCAACGGATGCTACCTATGACACTATGACCATTCACTGCTAACACAGTAAAACACTGACCATCCCCTGCGACCAACTGGTCATGTGTCTACATTTTATACAGTACATGTGTGCAGAGTCAGACAAGATGCACATTTTCAAAGGAGTGCTGTTTATCAAACAGTATCGTCAATGGTTTAACAATGAAAACACTGTTGACTGACTGACCTTGGCACCTGCAAAAGCCGTTACATACAGGCATATGAGTGTCATTTGAGATGGGCATTCAGGTTGTCGCTTTCCCCTTACCCTTTGAACGATCGGAAGTTCTGACCAGGTTGCACGATAACCCCAATGACTTATTATAAATGGATTACTAGATAGACTTGCAATGTACACTTAAGAAATTGCTGTGGTAGAGACAGTCCTGGAACCCTTTGAGCAGGTCACTGTGTAGCACAAACTCCCGTAGCCCTCCAAGGTGGGAGCCCATGATCTTTGGGGAGCCCCATTCTTTAGGTTTAGGTTTATTGGTTGGGGTGCCCCCGGAGGTCGGGCCCCCCAGATAGCATAGGTTTAGGTTTATTGGTTGGGGGGCCCCGGAGGTCGGGCCCCCCAGATAGCATAGGTTTAGGTTTATTGGTTGGGGGGCCCCGGAGGTCGGGCCCCCCAGATAGCATAGGTTTAGGTTTATTGGTTTGGGGGGCCCCGGAGGTCGGGCCCCCCAGATAGCATATGAACATATTATAAGTCATAAAATAAATGTGTAGAATTACAGGAAATGTACTTTGAAAGTTCAACATTTTCTCTCAGCATCATGACAAAATGTGTAGAATAGCAGGAAATGTACTTTGAAAGTTCAACATTTTCTCTCAGCATCATGACAAAATGTGTAGAATAGCAGGAAATGTACTTTGAAAGTTCAACATTTTCTCTCAGCATCATGACAAAATGTGTAGAATAGCAGGAAATGTACTTTGAAAGTTCAACATTTTCTCTCAGCATCATGACAAAATGTGTAGAATAGCAGGAAATTAGCTCAGATATGCTTGAAAGTTGAGACAATCGTTGTCCGGCAGGGACACTGTATTTTTATTTGTAAAATAAATGATTTTGTTGCATTATTTGATCTTCAAATGTATTTTGGGGGGAATTTTATAAGGGAAAATATTTGTTTTGGGAATTTTTTTAATACTTTCAATATTATTAAGTTCCATGTCTCCTCTATGCCCGTAAATGCCCTTGTCTGGAGCAAAGGATCCCAATTGTAAATCTCCAAAAAAAGTGTTTAAAATTCTAAAAACTGCAGATAATGGATATTAACTGAAAAAAGATCTTATGTAGTTTCTTGCAATAGCCCTCTGTGACTTATTTCTCTCAAAACTGCGATTCCAAAGAAATGTGTCCAGAGATTTGGTGAACTCTGTCAGACTTGTCAAAAATCCTAAATGAAACAGGAATGAGCAGGGCCAGCTATACCATAAGGACCCCTTATTCATGTCTCTACATTTAATCATGTTCTCAATACATGCCACAAAGTTCTCTACTTTTGATAGATTTAAACAAACGAAATTGGAATCAGCATGGTCATAACCATAAACTGTCAACTCCATCTGCCTGATAGAATATGATTTTCGGTCCAACTATGTTACATTTAATTAGGTTTTAGAGTCAAAGCAACTACCGTGTATACACCTTGAATGAAGAAGAAAAATGCTATTTTTGTCAACTCTGTAAGATTTGTGTCTAACTTCAGCTATGTTTTTATTGGGGATTTTCAAATGAATCATTTTCCATATTCTATAAATGTTTGAATTAAACTTGTATTTTTTTAGAGGCAAAAATATATGTATGTTCTGAGTATCTGTTTTCAACTCTGTCACTGTCAAAATGTATTGGTCAATATTCTGAACAAATATTTGTATCACTGTTCGGCAACATATGCTTAAACAACTGAAGTATTTGTTGTGCCAGAACTAAGGGACAGCTTTATAAATGTAGTTTTATGTTCGAAATCTAGAATTACATACCAAAATGCTAACGAAATTAGCCCTGGAACATTTTATAGTGCTATGAAGAAGAAAAAAGGTGTTTGGAGATTTGTATTACATATTTGAATAATATAATGTTAGAATTAAACTATCAAGGCCTTTAAACATTTGTTGGACAATAATTGTACAAATGAAAATACCTTTCAGGGGGTCTGACAGAGTTGATATAAAGTTAGTTGCATTTTACGAAACAAAATATATAATAATTAGGAGGTTGTTCCTCTAAATAGCTGATACTTTGGTCTATCAAAATACATATTTCAAATGCTGTTAATATTTAGACAAATATTTGTATGAATTTGTTTGAGACTGTCCCGTCTTTCAAGAATACCTGAGCTATGAACAGCAAAATTTTCTCTCAGCCTCATGGCAACATTTGTAAAATAGCCTGAGATAAGCTATAATTCTGCACGTTTCTCTCTACCCTTGCTCGGACCTGCGATACGCCCCTGATGGAAGAGCATCAGAATGGAAGTGATGGCGTGAGGACAAAGCAGTAGAGGAGCGGTTGGATTGGGAAGAGGGCAAATATGGTTACCACAGCAACCAGCTTTATAAATGACTCCTGATATACCCTGCTTAGAGAAGTGGTGGTGGTGGTGGTGGTGGTGTGTGTGTGTGTGTGTGTGTTTGTGTGTGTGCGAGAGATAGTAAGTGTAGGGGTGGTAAGTTCAATCAGCTGGATTGTCCACCCGCAAATATGTAGCCGTGGTCTTTTCCATCGTTCCCCCTTTCTCTCTCTTGGTTGGCAAGATGAACCTAGGCTGCACACCGGAGGAAGTGCTCTGGGGCCGATGTGCAGACCTCCACAGTGTTTACTCTGATAATAGGGATTTGATGTTGTTTCGCTCCCACAAGGCATCTTCAGGCACTTCATTTAATCAATCCTCAAACAGAAGCTTGTGAGAGCAGGCTCTGACACAACGTGATGTGCATCTGGCTCTGCTCTGTGGAGAAAGAGAGGAATATGCTCTAGTTTAACACAGGAAGGGATACAGAGTGCGGCAACAGTCCTCTAGACTAGAGTATTTCCCAAAAGCATGTAAGGAATATGATATGTAGCACACCTATAAGGTAGCAAGGTAGCCTAGAGATTAAGAGCGTAGGGCCAGAAACCAAAAGGTCACTGGTTTGAATCCCTGAGCCGAAGAGGTCATAGGCACTTAACTGTAATTGCTCCTGTAAGTTGCTCTGAAGAGTGTCTGCTGAAATGACCCTAAAAATATAGAACACCATCTCTATCTAATAGAGGAGGTAATAATCAGATGTTAATATGAAAAAAAAATAATTCCAACTGCATTATCTTTTTAAAAATCTTATCTTTCTGTCCTACCCATTGTTCGTATTAGCATTTGATTTGAGCTTCTCACATATCCCCTGCTAGTGGTGATGTCCTGCAGACATTCACATCTCTGCAGAGCAGGAGACTGCTCTCTCAAATGCTTTACTTTCCCTTCCTCCATGGATTTTACTGAGAGATTTGTCTGGGGTTGGCTGATAGAGGTGCAACTGCTGCAGTGTATAATCGCCTCAATCATTAGCTGTCCGAGTATAGATATTGAAGTCTGTTTATGCCTTGTCTCTGTCTCCCAGGTGTTTTTACATGGAGTCGGGACACAGGTGGATAGCATAAGACAAGAACACTGGATCCAGAGTCATCCATTAACGGAAAAAACAAGTCGTTTCGTGCAACAGCCCTCTGCGACTTTAACCTTTTTCCTAATATCTCTAACGGTCGCCCCCAGCGTGAGTTTTTTTAATGAAAGTGATGTCAAACTGCACTCACTGTTCCAAAATGGGATTGTTACACAACGGGACAGTTAACCCACGCTGCCTTCAAACCAAGGCAGTTAACCCACGCTGCCTTCAAACCAAGGCAGTTAACCCACGCTGCCTTCAAACCAAGGCAGTTAACCCACGCTGCCTTCAAACCAAGGCAGTTAACCCACGCTGCCTTCAAACCAAGGTAGTTAACCCACGCTGCCTTCAAACCAAGGCAGTTAACCCACGCTGCCTTCAAACCAAGGCAGTTAACTCACGCTGCCTTCAAACCAAGGCAGTTAACTCACGCTGCCTTCAAACCGAGGCAGTTAACTCACACTGCCTTCAAACCAAGGCATGCTGCCTGCTAATTATCTATATCTTATCTCTATCTTCAACTTGTCAATTTCTAATAATTTTCTAACAAGTTTTATTTTCAAACAACATTGTGTTCCACCTCCTCATTAATTCACAGGAAGTAGCCCATTTCACTGTTGTGGACTATTTATGTTTGAGGCTTTACTGGGTCGGACAGACTTCTCTCTTCGACAAGTGCCAAAGCACTTCCCCAGTGTTTCCCCAGATCAATTATGTAGACATTTGTGCATCTCTAGTCAGGAGGCCTTGCACAAACTTTTCCCCCTGGCACATTTTCTGGCTGGCGCCCGCATTGCCTTCGTTGTTGTTGGACTTTGGACATGTGTGCGTTCCAATCTAAGTAAGTGCCTTATTTTCTGTATATTGTGTTGTCTTTTCTGCTGTAGCATACTGCATGTACAGTGACTTCGGAAGGTATTCAGACCCCTTGAATTTTTCCACATTGTGTTACGTTACAGTCTTATTCAAAAATGTATTAAATAGTTTTCCCCCCTCAACAATCCACACACAACACCCCATAATGACAAAGCAAAAACAGTTTTTGGGGAAAATTTAGCAAAAAAAAAAATTTAAAAAATTTGAAATATGACATTTACATAAGGATTCAGACCCTTTACTCAATACTTTGTTGAAGCACCTTTGGCAGCGACTTTAGCATTGAGTCATCTTGGGTATGACGCTACAAGCTTAGCACATCAGTATTTGGGGAGTTTCTCCCATTCTTCTCTGCAGATCCTCTCAAGCTCTGTCAGGTTGGATGGGGAGCGTTGCAGCACAGCTATTTTCAGGTCTCTCCAGAGATGTTAGATCAAGTTCAGATCCCGGCTCTGACTGGGCCAAGCGGACTTATGTTCCTTTTACTGAGGAGTGACTTCTGTCTGGCCATTCTACCATAAAGGCCTGATTGGTGGAGTGCTGCAGAGATGGTTGTCCTTCTGGAAGGTTCTTCCATCTCCACAGAGAAACTATAGAGCTCTGTCAGAGTGACCATCGGGTTCTTGTTCACCTCCCTGCCCAAGGCCATTCTCCCCCGAATACTCAGTTTGGCCAGGCGGCAAGCTCTAGAAAGAGTCTTGGTGGTTCCAAACTTCTTCCATTTAAGAATGATGGAGGCCACTGTGTTCTTGGGGACCTTCAATGCTGAATACATTTTTTGGTACCCTTCCCCAGATCTGTGCCTCGTCACAATCCTGTCTCGGATCTCTACAGACAATTCCTTGGACTTCATTGGTTGATTTTTGCTCTGACATGCACCGTCAACTGTGGGACATTATATAGACAAGTGTATGGCTTTCCAAATCATGTCCAATCAATTGAATTTACCACGGTGGACTACAATCAAGTTGTAGAAACATCACAAGGATGATCAATGGAAACAGGATGCAGCTGAGCTCAATTTCGAGTCTCATAGCAAAGGGTCTGATTACTGATGTAAATAAGTTATTTCTGTTTTGTATTTTTAATACATTTGCAAAAATGTTTTAAAAACATTTTTTATCGCTTTGTCATTATGGGGTATTGTGTGTAGATTGCTGAGGACATTTTTTCATTTAGTCCATTTCCGTTTTTATTTTTATTTAGCTCATAAACTTCTCCTGTGTTTGTCCCCCATTTATTGATAAATCCCCCACAATAGTAATATTTCCTGCATCATATCCCCCCACAATACATTCAGCCATTTCTACTTCCCATAGACTTGACACCCCCTCACAAATTAAATGAACACCCCGACAAACCCCCTAAAATAGTTTAAACAATACAGTATCTGGCGACTCTGTTCAGCTTTTGCGCTACGGTTAGGCAAAGCAGTAGGCATGCATTTGTATTGTATTTTTCAGGCAATGGGCGCAGCCATCTTTGACTTAGTTTATTTGCGTCTTATATTGAATGGCATTCTGGGATTAGGGAGATTTCGCTTGTCAAACATGGCTGCCATCGTAAATAGTTTAGCTGCTGTTAGCTTAGCAGACACGCATCTCATTTCTAAACAATGTTTCTCCCTTATGCTCACAAGAGATGTGGTATATTGTAAACAGGTCTGGCTGTTAGGTCACTTAAACTTCTGTTTAGTTTTTTTGTCAGCACAACCTGTTATTTAGACTGGTTTATGGATGAGTTTAGTCAGCACAACCTGTTATTTAGACTGGTTTATGGATGAGTTTAGTCAGCACAACCTGTTATTTAGACTGGTTTATGGATGAGTTTAGTCAGCACAACCTGTTATTTAGACTGGTTTATGGATGAGTTTAGTCAGCACAACCTGTTATTTAGACTGGTTTATGGATGAGTTTAGTCAGCACAACCTGTTATTTAGACTGGTTTATGGATGAGTTTAGTCAGCACAACCTGTTATTTAGACTGGTTTATGGATGAGTTTAGTCAGCACAACCTGTTATTTAGACTGGTTTATGGATGAGTTTAGTCAACACAACCTGTTATTTAGACTGGTTTATGGATGAGTTTAGTCAGCACAACCTGTTATTTAGACTGGTTTATGGATGAGTTTTACCTGTTATTTCTGGTTTATGGATGAGTTTAGTCAGCACAACCTGTTATTTAGACTGGTTTATGGATGAGTTTAGTCAGCACAACCTGTTATTTAGACTGGTTTATGGATGAGTTTAGTCAGCACAACCTGTTGTTTAGACTGGTTTATGGATGACTTTAGTCAGCACAACCTGTTATTTAGACTGGTTTATGGATGAGTTTAGTCAGCACAACCTGTTATTTAGACTGGTTTATGGATGAGTTTAGTCAGCACAACCTGTTGTTTAGACTGGTTTATGGATGACTTTAGTCAGCACAACCTGTTATTTAGACTGGTTTATGGATGAGTTTAGTAAGCACAACCTGTTATTTAGACTGGTTTATGGATGAGTTTAGTCAGCACAACCTGTTATTTAGACCGGTTTATGGAACGAGTTTGGCAGTGGATGTGTTCCGTGTGATGATTGGATGATGAAGATCGCATTCATCTTTTATAATAACAGGTGAACTTGAGGAATAAAGTTGTGAAGACCTTTATTTCCCATCAGTACAAAACATTGTTTAGATGCTTTTCAGACACATGTGTTTCATCACACGTTCTGTTGCTGCTGTTCCAATCACATGTTTGCGATGATACGCTGCGGGGGGCCACTCAACAACGACCCCAAATATCTGATCGTACGCGTCAAAGGGTTAAAGAATATTCTCAAATCGGTGATTCCTAAGATTTGGTCAACGACGTCAAATTTGTCTAAAATCCTAAATGAGTCAGGACTGAGCAGGGTCGGCTTTTAAATAAGGAGCCCATATTCATGTCTTTACAAGTTCTCTACTTTTGATAGATTTTAAACAAACAATAGTGGAATCACCATGGTCACAACCATACATCGAAGACTATTTATGCCTTGTCTCTGTCTACCATGCGGTTTTACACTGAGTTGGGACACAGGTGAATAGGAAAAGAAAAAAATGCATCAAGACTCATATCACATGATTACACGAGGCCCAACCGCTGAGCACCATGTGCACGTCATGGAGCGTTTTCACACAAATCCCATCAGCCCAGACTGTAGTGGCCATTATGACGGAACTGCCCAGTTTAAATTGATCATGGCACCATGGTAACACTCTCCCTTTGTCCCTTCAAACAACCCAATGGGAACGCAGCATCCGTCAATGCTGTCACTCTGGGAGATAGGTGAGGATCTGACACTGGAGTTTCCCTTCAGTGCACTTTACCTCTTACATGCTACAACGGAAACGATATAGCAGGTAAGGTCGCCCACCTTGACTCAAGGGAGACACAACAGCATTGGCCGCTGAGGTAAAAATCGAATGACAATGTAAACACTGTGTAAGAGACTAAAAAATGAGGAAGGTATGTTGACTGGCCTCTGGCCTAAATTATAAACCGTCCTACCTGATGGTGTGTTTGTGGCTGTCGACAGGCAGAGCTGAGTTGAAGCCAGGGCTTTGATTAATACAGCATAGCACAGATCAGGAGCTGTCATTGTCAGCCGAAGACATGGGGTTTTACACAGCCTTGTATCAAAGCTACACCGCTGCGGCAATGTGTCTGACACCACTGCACTGCTGAGCCAATGTGTCTGACACCACTGCACTGCTGGGCAATGTGTCTGACACCACTGCACTGCTGAGCCAATGTGCACTGCTGGGCAATGTGTCTGACACCAGTCCCTGCTGGGCCAATGTGCACTGCTGGGCAATGTGTCTGACACCACTGCACTGCTGAGCCAATGTGCACTGCTGGGCAATGTGTCTGACACCAGTCCCTGCTGGGCCAGGGACTAGAGAAAGAGGGGTATGGACTTGGGGACGGTTCGGGGTGTGTGTGTGTGTATGTGTATGTGTATGTGTATGTGTGTGTGTGTGTGTGTGTGTGTGTGTGTGTGTGTGTGTGTGTGTGTGTGTGTGTGTGTGTGTGTGTGTGTGTGTGTGTGTGTGTGTGTGTGTGTGTGTGTGTGTCTGTGTGTGTCTGTGTGTGTCTGTGTGTGTGTGTGTGTGTTGTGGAGGGAGATTGGGAAACAGGACCAGAGAGGAGTCAGGGGTGAAAAGTTAGGGGCCAAGGGTCAGGTTCCATGGAGGAGTGTGGAGGGAGATTAGGACACAGGACCAGAGAGGAGTCAGGGGTGAAAAGTTAGGGGCCAAGGGTCAGGTTCCATGGAGGAGTGTGGAGGGAGATTAGGAAACAGGACCAGAGAGGAGTCAGGGGTGAAAAGTTAGGGGCCAAGGGTCAGGTTCCATGGAGGAGTGTGGAGGGAGATTAGGAAACAGGACCAGAGAGGAGTCAGGGGTGAAAAGTTAGGGGCCAAGGGTCAGGTTCCATGGAGGAGTGTGGAGGGAGATTAGGACACAGGACCAGAGAGGAGTCAGGGGTGAAAAGTTAGGGGCCAAGGGTCAGGTTCCATGGAGGAGTGTGGAGGGAGATTAGGAAACAGGACCAGAGAGGAGTCAGGGGTGAAAAGTTAGGGGCCAAGGGTCAGGTTCCATGGAGGAGTGTGGAGGGAGATTAGGAAACAGGACCAGAGAGGAGTCAGGGGTGAAAAGTTAGGGGCCAAGGGTCAGGTTCCATGGAGGAGTGTGGAGGGAGATTAGGAAACAGGACCAGAGAGGAGACAGGGGTGAAAAGTTAGGGGCCAAGGGTCAGGTTCCATGGAGGAGTGTGGAGGGAATACTCACTGTCCTCCAAAAAGTTGCATGCCCAGCAGAGCAAAGACCACAATGAAGAGGAAGAGGAGGAAGAGCAAGCTGATAATGGACTTCATGGAGTTGAGCAGAGACACCACCAGGTTCCTCAGGGAGTTCCAGTACCTGGGGAAAACAGAGGGAAGAGAAAGGAAGAAGAGAAAGAAGAGAGAGAGAAAGAGAGAGGAATAGAAAGAGAGAGAAAGAGACAGAGAGATAGAGAGCGAAAGAGAGAGAGAGAGAAAGAGACACAGAGAGAGAGAAGGCGATAGTGAATGGACAGGGAGAAAAAAATGTCCTATATTGTTGTGAATCACAGGATTACTAATCTAGTGAATGACTGCTACCTAACTGTAGCTTTTTCCTACAGTCAAATAACCTAGTGTCCTCATGGGTGGAATGTTACTAATAGTTTTCATAATTTCATAATTAATACACTTTTTTTGTCATTTTTTTTGTTAGTCTTCTGTGATGAATATAAAGTGTAATATTGGGATTCAAACTCTAAATTGAATACCTTTCAACTCTATATCTGACATGGTACAGGAGTCTTCTGTTTTTTTGTGTGAGGTGTATACTTTTGTTTCAAAGTAGATTTGTTTAAGACTGTGTTTCTTACCAAGAAACACTGTGTGACCCTGATTTAGCCCACTAAAGGAAAAGTTTAATAGGATTATACAGACAGAGTGGGACAATATATGGTTATTGATGATTCTGAACGCATGTTGATATCCTGTATGAGTGTCCATGAAGTGAGTGCAAAGCGTGTGTCGGCCTATGTGTGGACTGTGTGTTCACTCACTTGGTAAACTTGAACAACCTGAGCAGACGAAGAGCCCTCAGGACACTAATGCCATAGGATGCCCCTGGTTTGATCATCGACCACACCACCTCAAGTATACTCCCTATTATCACCTGTGGAGACGAGGAGAGGAGAAAAGAGGGGGAGTGGAGAAAAGGGGAGGAGTGGAGAAAAGAGGAGAGGAGAAAAGAGGAGAGGAGAAAAGAGGAGAGGAGAAAAGAGGAAAGGAAAAAGAGGAGAGGAGAAAAGGGGAGGAGTGGAGAAAAGGGGAGGAGTGGAGAAAAGAGGAGAGGAGAAAAGAGGAGAGGAGAAAAGAGGAGAGGAGAAAAGAGGAGGAGTGGAGAAAAGAGGAGAGGAGAAAAGAGGAGAGGAGAGAAGAGGAGAGGAGAAAAGAGGAGAGGAGAAAATGAGAGGAGAGAAGAGGAGAGGAGAAAAGAGGAGAGGGGAAAAGAGGAGAGGAGAAAAGAGGAGAGGAGAAAAGAGGAGAGGAGAGAAGAGGAGGAGTGGAGAAAAGGGGAGGAGAGGAGAAAAGAGGAGAGGAGAAAAGAGGAGGAGTGGAGAAAAGAGGAGAGGAGAAAAGAGGAGAGGAGAGAAGAGGAGTGGAGAAAAGGGGAGGAGTGGAGAAAAGAGGAGAGGAGAAAAGAGGAGGAGTGGAGAAAAGAGGAGAGGAGAAAAGAGGAAAGGAGAGAAGAGGAGAGGAGAAAAGAGGAGAGGGGAAAAGAGGAGGAGTGGAGAAAAGGGGAAAGAACTACTGTAACAAAGTAGCTACTACTTGCTACTCGGACAGCAAATCACTGTCACTGTCAATGAATCAATTCAACATTTCATTCTCGTATTTAAAAAAAAATGGATCCAGTGGCCATGTGAGTCAGGTTAAGTTAGCATCTGAAATAGAGAATAATTAGCTCTTCAAGGTATTCCAAAGGCATTTATGGTGACTTACACCAAAGTCGAAGCAGTTGAAAGAGGAATGGAAGTAGTTCCTGGCTCCCAGGCCGTACATCTTCAGGCTCATCTCAGACAGAAACAGACCCAGGAACACAAACTCTGCCAGGTCTGGGGTTCCAGGGGGATGGAGAACACATGCAAGGCCATTATTGATTTAATTCGGCACCTACCGATAATCATCCATTCGATAGTGAATGTAAGTGTGAGCGTGTGTGTATATGCTTCTGTGTGTGTGTGTGTGTGTGTGTGCCTACTGACTACATGCACATACACATGTGTGTGACTTACACAGGGCGGTGGTGAGCCACTCGGGTTGGTCATAGTGGACGATGGCCACACACAGTGTGTTGAGCCCCACCAGGCAAAGGACTGTCCAGTAGAAGCTCTGGGCTTTGACCATGCGACGGATGAAGAAACGCATCCTCCTCTCCTTGCGGCGGAAGTAGGATGAGCTGTCCAGCTTCATGCTCTTCACGCTGGCCCGGCCAAACGGTGAGCCCGGGGGAACTAAGGGGAAGTAGGTAAAAGAGCGAAGTCATCACAGAAAGGTGTACAACGCCATCCATCGCGTCCCTTTTACAAAAGGGATTTCAAGTTCATCGGCATGATCATCATCATCATCATTATTATAATTATCATCATCGTCACCCTCATCCTCGCCATCATCGGCAAGTCTAGGGTGATTTGAACATTATATTACAATATATTTTGAAATAGTTTACAAAAAAAAAAAAGATATTCGCATTCAGCATTAAGTTTGTATCTCTGTATGTGAGGCGGAACCGTACAAGAATATTCAGGCTGTTTCAGGCTGTCATCAAACCCAGAAGCTCCACACTTAGACTCCGCCTCCTCTACATTCCACCCTGAATAAATCCCAGTCTTCTTTGCTGATTAAAGAACTTCACGGCTAAGACTAAAAAAGACTAAGGCTAAACATGTCTGAGACTAAGGAGAAAGTATCTAAAGAATCAGAAGGAAGAAGCCATAAAATAACTGGAACTTTCCACTCTGAAAAGGTATATGTTTTGCATTTCAAGGTTGTAATCTGCCTCAATGGGAGTGAGATCAGATCTCGAGACGACAATAAGAACAAGTGAAATGTTCGATTTGACTGCGTAATAATGCATGTATCCCCATGACAGTCATTTAGATGGAGAACAGCCACAGGAGGTTGTCAGGAGAGGAATCCAGCTGGCTCCGTTAATATGAATGCACTCAAATGGGTTATCAGTTATCATGCTTAGGAGCATTTCCCCCAAAGCCAAGCAATTACATATTTTCTTCTGTGCCGCGGTCTGAATTTAAATATTGAAATGAATTGAACTCTAATTCCAATATGCTGGAGGAATTTTACAGTATAATAAGAAAAGTTAATTACACCTATTTTCCCTCAAGGTGACATGCTACAAAGAATCAGTAAAACAAGCAAAATCTTCAAAAGAAAAACAGTTTCCTTGTATAACAGGTGTTGTTGTTTGTGTTAGTTTGTGTTACGTTCCAGAGAAAACGGTAAAATACATTGAGGCATAATAACAATGCATGATCAAAACATTTGAATAGGTCAAAGGTCAGCAGAGGGTGAAAACGAGACATACTACCAACAGCCTAGATATGGTGCAAGCTGTAAGGACAAGCTCAATAAGTTATTACGTAAAAGGTCAAGGGTCAGCCTTCCCAACAAAAATTGGGAGGTTGGCTCAGTCAGATACGGTCAAAGGTGGAGGTTGGGGTCAGTCCAGGGTTGCCAGGTCAAGCAAACATTTCTAGCCCAATGACCTATCAAAACCCAGCCACAAGGCAGCAACATAAAAGTTTCCACTTTTATCCAATAAACCCTTTTTCTATAATGTTATCAAGCGAATTAAGAAGGATTATCGGTGTGATTTGTAACGATGTAGGCTAAGAAGCAAAATGAGGTTTTCCATCAAAATAATAATGATTGTGAGCTTCAGACTATGTCACAAGAGAAAAGAGAATTTGCCCTTATTAAACCCGCCAGATCATTTCCCATCAACGGATGTCGATTTCACTGGTTTTGACTGCTACGATTAAGCAACAACGCCCAAGGTGTGGTACATAGCCAATATACCACGGCTAAGACTATACTGTTCTTTGGACACAGCCCTTATCCATGTTATATTGGCCATATACCACAAACTCCAGAGGTGCCTTACTGCTATTATAAACTGGTTACCAACATAAATAGAACAGTAAAATCTTTTTTCTGGTCATACCCGTGTTACACGGTCTGATATCCCATGGCTTTCAACCAATCAGCATTCCCTTTTGAGCATGTGCATAACTATGCTGAGCTAGGTTGCACTGGTTGTTTTCCAGTGCTTGTCATCATTATATCAGTTCTAGCGTGTTAATATATATATATATATATATATATATATATATATACATATATATATATATATATATATATATATATATATATATATATTTAAAATAAACTAAAAATTACCCAATTTTTCATGGTATCCAATTGCTGGTAGTTACTATCTTGTCTCATTGCTACAACTCCCGTACGGACTCGGGAGAGGCGAAGGCCGAAAGCCATGCGTCCTCCGAAACACAACCCAACCAAGCCGCACTGCTTCTTAACACACACACACACAGCCCCCCCCACCACTTACTCAGTAACAGCCTGCTCACTGCCTGATAATCAGCAGCAGCTGGTCCCAGTGAAATATATACATATATTTTTTAAGAGAAATGGCATGGCGGTCGCGGTACAATTTAGAAGTAGCCCATACACCCGCAACCCGCGACCAATAGATTTTCACCCGCGACATCGGATTTCAAAGTAGCCCAATTTGGCAAGAAAACCGCAGACATGGCAACCCTGGGTCAGTCAGACAGTTGAGTCTGGTCAGTCAGATAAGAGTAAAGGCCAGTTGAGTCTGGTCAGTCAGACAGTTGAGTCTGGTCAGTCAGACAGTTGAGTCTGGTCAGTCAGATAAGAGAACTTGACAGTTGAGTCTGGTCAGTCAGATACGTCAGTACAGGACAGTTGAGTCTGGTCAGTCAGACAGTTGAGTCTGGTCAGTCAGATAAGAGAACTTGACAGTTGAGTCTGGTCAGTCAGACAGTTGAGTCTGGTCAGTCAGATAAGAGAACAGGACAGTTGAGTCTGGTCAGTCAGACAGTTGAGTCTGGTCAGTCAGATAAGAGTACAGGCCAGTTGAGTCTTACCAACAGAGGACATGTCAGTGAAGTGATCGTCTCCCTCCTCAGCACCGATCAGCTCATTCTTATTCTTCTTGACCTTGCCTCGCTTCAACACTGCACACACACAGCACAGCACAGCAGAGAGGCAGGAGTAAGGATGTGTACACACACATACACAAATACATGCAGGCACGCAAACACACTCACAAACACGTATGCATGCACAAACACACACAGCCCCCCTGTGTGGGCTAGTTGGATGCTATGAATAGTGGGCATCAATCACATTTTTCATTCTCCGATTCTGCCTTCCGCTTCAATTCATGCAGCCTTGGAATGAAAAACGTCCGCTCATGAATGTGATCATCACGTGACCTTGAATGTCACAAAAGATGGGGCTTTTCTGAGACTTGCAGCCCTTTTAGAATGTAGAGGTCTTCCTCAATGCTCTGCTCTGAGGCCAAATCAGCTCTGCTTATCTTCTTGAGCAGTAGCTCAACAAACTGGAGAGTTATGAGTCAATTGTGAAACAGAGAGAACTGATATTGTGTTAAGTAGAACGATGGGCAGATTGAGAATGCTTCAACATTTGTATCTTCTCCTATAAATCCATAATTTCTCTCCATCCCTTTAAGCTATACTGGCTCTGTCAGAAATGTTTGGCATTCTGGCCAATGCCCTCACCTGCCCTTCAACATAATTTAGTAAAAACAACATTTTTAGCTCTAACAACACATTGAGGGGCATTTCTCTGGCAGTGAGCTCAATCATTTTCATCCCCAGCATGTAACTAATGTATTAAATGAAGGAAGGCAGGTACTGTCATTTAGACAAGTGGTACTGTCATCTAACCTGAGAAGTGTGTGTGCGTGTGTCTGTGTACATGCATGATTGTGTGTGTGTGTGTGTGTGTGTGTGCGCATGTATTGTACAACCCTAATCCAATCAAGACATCCCTCTAAATCCCCCTAATTAACCCTGGCTCCCACACCAGACCTAATTGGATGAGATTATGGGCCTATCACAACATAAGGCTATAGGGGGCTGGGTGGAGCGACAGCAGGGACATGACTGCACTCCAGCTGGAGCAGAGACAACCGCCCATGTCGGAGAGAAGAGGAAAGAATAAGAAAAGAGAGAGAGAGAGAGAGAAGGGAAATAGAGAGAGAACGAGGAGAGAACCGCCCATGACACAGAAGAGGAAAAAGGGGAGTGGAAGAGGAAGTGGGAGTGGAAGAGGAGAGTGAGAGAGAGAGAGAGAGAGAGAGAGAGAGAGAGAGAGAGAGAGAGAGAGAGAGAGAGAGAGAGAGAGAGAGAGAGAGAAAGACCAAATAGAGAGAGAAAAGACTGACAAACAAGATTTAGTGAAGGGACAGCAGACACCAGAATGAGACAAGCACCTCATTAAAGCAGTCTTCCTGGACCTTAGTAATTACTCACTGATACTCTATCACATTGTAACAGTGTAGCAAACCCTATAACCCAGGTGAAAGAGAACCAGACCACATTCATGGAACCCTGAATATGGCATAAATCGAATTGAGCGATTTATACACCACAGAAAGACATGGTGCAAAATCGTCAGGATCTGAAAATGGAGGGCGAGGCAAGTTCATGGAAATTGTGAATCATACCTGATTGTGCCTTTTTTACCATAAGGTACCATGGTAGCCCAGTAGGGTACCATGGTAAAGCAGGCCACAGTTTAGCCCTCCAGCCCTCTTTTCACCTGGGAGGTTCTGTTTCCTCTTGTACCACGCACCGTCCAGAGGGGACTTCTCCTCCGCGTTCTCATCCTCCTCCGCCAGCAGCACCTCCTCTGGAACAGGAGAGGACAGGGTTATACACACACATACACACACCAACTGTACATACCTGTGAATACCTGTCACCATCCTAACAACATAAACTGAGTAAATCAAACATTATGAACACCTTCCCAATACTGAGTTCCACCCCCCCCCACCCCCCAAATGATAACCAAGTGTCAGGTAAGACTAAATCAACAATTTAATCAACATATTGTGTTCCTTCAAAGAAGTGGAGGTGAGCCTGACCTGCCTTGCATATCCACTCCAGGTACCCCGTCAGCTCTCTCTCTATCTGCTGCTGTCTCCTCAGCTTCAGAAAGTCCTGCCTCTTCTCCACACGCTCTCTCTCTTTAGCAAACTCCCTGTGAACACACACGCACGCACAGAAGCACATACACACAGACACACACCCTTTAAACTGACATGTTAATACACTGGTTCATTTCTGTGCTCCACTCCATCCACATCGACGGGCCTGTAGACGAGCAGGTCGAGAGCTTCGAGTTCCTCGGTGTCGTGAAGAAGGCACAACAATGCCTCTTCCCCCCTCAGGAGGCTGAAAAAGATTTGTCATGGGCCATCAGATCCTCTAATAGTTCTACAGCTGCACCATTTAGAGCATCTTGACTGGCTGTATATCACAGCTTGGTATGGAAACTGCTTGGCATCCGACCGCCTGGTCATTCTATAAATAATGGGGCCAATGTGTGACATTGGGATCAACATTTCCACATGTGTACTTAGAGGAATAATACCAGTGAATATACGCAAAATTGACCCATAACTCCACCTATACAATACCATAGCCCTAGGACCCACTCGCTTGTTTGTAATTCTCAGGGACCTCATGTTATACAATTGTATAATTGATATAATTGTACATAAGGCCTAATATAGAACCCCTCCATCCCCACATAAAGCATGAAAAGGTTCGCTAGCCAGCTATTTGTCGTCCTTAACGTAGGAGACTCTGCTAGCTAGCCAACAGCTAACAGCTAGCCAACGTCTACTGAATAGAACTCAACAACCCGGTCGCATTCACAGGTAGTATCACATTTTCATTTCATTACAGTACAACGGTTTGATTTGTTTGATCGTAGCTAGCTACATAGCTAGCTACATAGCCGTCTTTGTTTCAAAGATAATTGTGTAGTCTAGAGCGATTTCCTAGGTTAGCTAGCCAGCTATTGTCATTCTTTTAACTCAACGTAACGTAAACAACACTGCTAGCTAGCCAGCTAGCCCCGAATAGCAGCACTGTAGAAATTATTACACTCAACGGAACGACTTGATTAGTGTAGTGTCAACAACGCAGCTACTGCCAGCTAGCCTACTTTAGCAGTACTGTATCATTTTAATCATTTTAGTCAATAAGATTCTTGCTACGTAAGCTTAACTTTCTGAACATTCGAGACGTGTAGTCCGCTTGTCATTCAATTTCCTTGCATTAGCGTAGCCTTTTCTGTAGCCTGTCAACTATGTGTCTGTCTATCCCTGTTCTCTCCTCTCTGCACAGACCATACAAACGCTCCACACCGCGTGGCGCGACCACCCTAACCTGGTGGTCCCAGCGCGTACGACCCACGTGGAGTTCCAGGTCTCTGGTAGCCTCTGGAACTGCCAATCTGCGGCCAACAAGGCAGAGTTCATCTCAGCCTATGCCTCCCTCCAGTCCCTTGACTTCTTGGCACTGACGGAAACATGGATCACCACAGATAACACTGCTACTCCTACTGCTCTCTCCTCGTCCGCCCACGTGTTCTCGCACACCCGAGAGCTTCTGGTCAGCGGGGTGGTGGCACCGGGATCCTCATCTCTCCCAAGTGGTCTTTCTCTCTTTCTCCCCTTACCCATCTGTCTATTGCCTCCTTTGAATTCCATGCTGTCACAGTTACCAGCCCTTTCAAGCTTAACATCCTTATCATTTATCGCCCTCCAGGTTCCCTCGGAGAGTTCATCAATGAGCTTGATGCCTTGATAAGCTCCTTTCCTGAGGACGGCTCACCTCTCACAGTTCTGGGCGACTTTAACCTCCCCACGTCTACCTTTGACTCATTCCTCTCTGCCTCCTTCTTTCCACTCCTCTCCTCTTTTGACCTCACCCTCTCACCTTCCCCCTACTCACAAGGCAGGCAATACGCTTGACCTCATCTTTACTAGATGCTGTTCTTCCACTAACCTCATTGCAACTCCCCTCCAAGTCTCCGACCACTACCTTGTATCCTTTTCCCTCTCGCTCTCATCCAACACTTCCCACACTGCCCCTACTCGGATGGTATCGCGCCGTCCCAACCTTCGCTCTCTCTCCCCCGCTTCTCTCTCCTCTTCCATCCTATCTTCTCTTCCCTCTGCTCAAACTTTCTCCAACCTATCTCCTGATTCTGCCTCCTCAACCCTCCTCTCCTCCCTTACTGCATCCTTTGACTCCCTATGTCCCCTATCCTCCAGGCCGGCTCGGTCCTCCCCTCCCGCTCCGTGGCTCGACGACTCATTGCGAGCTCACAGAACAGGGCTCCGGGCAGCCGAGCGGAAATGGAGGAAAACTCGCCTCCCTGCGGACCTGGCATCCTTTCACTCCCTCCTCTCTACATTTTCCTCCTCTGTCTCTGCTGCTAAAGCCACTTTCTACCATTCTAAATTCCAAGCATCTGCCTCTAACCCTAGGAAGCTCTTTGCCACCTTCTCCTCCCTCCTGAATCCCCCCCTCCCTCCTCCCTCTCTGCAGATGACTTCGTCAACCATTTTGAAATGAAGGTCGAT
>NC_068426.1:39137790-39169676 GCF_023373465.1 Oncorhynchus keta | reverse complement strand
TAACTCAACGTAACGTAAACAACACTGCTAGCTAGCCAGCTAGCCCCCGAATAGCAGCACTGTAGAAATTATTACACTCAACGGAACGACTTGATTAGTGTAGTGTCAACAACGCAGCTACTGCCAGCTAGCCTACTTTAGCAGTACTGTATCATTTTAATCATTTTAGTCAATAAGATTCTTGCTACGTAAGCTTAACTTTCTGAACATTCGAGACGTGTAGTCCGCTTGTCATTCCAATTTCCTTGCATTAGCGTAGCCTTTTCTGTAGCCTGTCAACTATGTGTCTGTCTATCCCTGTTCTCTCCTCTCTGCACAGACCATACAAACGCTCCACACCGCGTGGCCGCGACCACCCTAACCTGGTGGTCCCAGCGCGTACGACCCACGTGGAGTTCCAGGTCTCTGGTAGCCTCTGGAACTGCCAATCTGCGGCCAACAAGGCAGAGTTCATCTCAGCCTATGCCTCCCTCCAGTCCCTTGACTTCTTGGCACTGACGGAAACATGGATCACCACAGATAACACTGCTACTCCTACTGCTCTCTCCTCGTCCGCCCACGTGTTCTCGCACACCCCGAGAGCTTCTGGTCAGCGGGGTGGTGGCACCGGGATCCTCATCTCTCCCAAGTGGTCTTTCTCTCTTTCTCCCCTTACCCATCTGTCTATTGCCTCCTTTGAATTCCATGCTGTCACAGTTACCAGCCCTTTCAAGCTTAACATCCTTATCATTTATCGCCCTCCAGGTTCCCTCGGAGAGTTCATCAATGAGCTTGATGCCTTGATAAGCTCCTTTCCTGAGGACGGCTCACCTCTCACAGTTCTGGGCGACTTTAACCTCCCCACGTCTACCTTTGACTCATTCCTCTCTGCCTCCTTCTTTCCACTCCTCTCCTCTTTTGACCTCACCCTCTCACCTTCCCCCTACTCACAAGGCAGGCAATACGCTTGACCTCATCTTTACTAGATGCTGTTCTTCCACTAACCTCATTGCAACTCCCCTCCAAGTCTCCGACCACTACCTTGTATCCTTTTCCCTCTCGCTCTCATCCAACACTTCCCACACTGCCCCTACTCGGATGGTATCGCGCCGTCCCAACCTTCGCTCTCTCTCCCCCGCTACTCTCTCCTCTTCCATCCTATCTTCTCTTCCCTCTGCTCAAACTTTCTCCAACCTATCTCCTGATTCTGCCTCCTCAACCCTCCTCTCCTCCCTTACTGCATCCTTTGACTCCCTATGTCCCCTATCCTCCAGGCCGGCTCGGTCCTCCCCTCCCGCTCCGTGGCTCGACGACTCATTGCGAGCTCACAGAACAGGGCTCCGGGCAGCCGAGCGGAAATGGAGGAAAACTCGCCTCCCTGCGGACCTGGCATCCTTTCACTCCCTCCTCTCTACATTTTCCTCCTCTGTCTCTGCTGCTAAAGCCACTTTCTACCATTCTAAATTCCAAGCATCTGCCTCTAACCCTAGGAAGCTCTTTGCCACCTTCTCCTCCCTCCTGAATCCCCCCTCCCTCCTCCCTCTCTGCAGATGACTTCGTCAACCATTTTGAAATGAAGGTCGATGACATCCGATCCTCGTTTGCTAAGTCAAACGACACCGCTGGTTCTGCTCACACTGCCCTACCCTATGCTCTGACCTCTTTCTCCCCTCTCTCTCCAGATGAAATCTCGCGTCTTGTGACGGCCGGCCGCCCAACAACCTGCCCGCTTGACCCTATCCCCTCCTCTCTTCTCCAGACCATTTCCGGAGACCTTCTCCCTTACCTCACCTCGCTCATCAACTCATCCCTGACCGCTGGCTACGTCCCTCCCGTCTTCAAGAGAGCGAGAGTTGCACCCCTTCTGAAAAAACCTACACTTGATCCCTCCGATGTCAACAACTACAGACCAGTATCCCTTCTCTCTTTTCTCTCCAAAACTCTTGAGCGTGCCGTCCTTGGCCAGCTCTACCGCTATCTCTCTCAGAATGACCTTCTTGATCCAAATCAGTCAGGTTTCAAGACTAGTCATTCAACTGAGACTGCTCTTCTCTGTATCACGGAGGCGCTCCGCACTGCTAAAGCTAACTCTCTCTCCTCTGCTCTCATCCTTCTAGACCTATCGGCTGCCTTCGATACTGTGAACCATCAGATCCTCCTCTCCACCCTCTCCGAGTTGGGCATCTCCGGCGCGGCCCACGCTTGATTGCGTCCTACCTGACAGGTCGCTCCTACCAGGTGGCGTGGCGAGAATCTGTCTCCTCACCACGCGCTCTCACCACTGGTGTCCCCCAGGGCTCTGTTCTAGGCCCTCTCTTATTCTCGCTATACACCAAGTCACTTGGCTCTGTCATAACCTCACATGGTCTCTCCTATCATTGCTATGCAGACGACACACAATTAATCTTCTCCTTTCCCCCTTCTGATGACCAGGTGGCGAATCGCATCTCTGCATGTCTGGCAGACATATCAGTGTGGATGACGGATCACCACCTCAAGCTGAACCTCAGCAAGACGGAGCTCCTCTTCCTCCCGGGGAAGGACTGCCCGTTCCATGATCTCGCCATCACGGTTGACAACTCCATTGTGTCCTCCTCCCAGAGCGCTAAGAACCTTGGCGTGATCCTGGACAACACCCTGACGTTCTCAACTAACATCAAGGCGGTGTCCCGTTCCTGTAGGTTCATGCTCTACAACATCCGCAGAGTACGACCCTGCCTCACACAGGAAGCGGCGCAGGTCCTAATCCAGGCACTTGTCATCTCCCGTCTTGATTACTGCAACTCGCTGTTGGCTGGGCTCCCTGCCTGTGCCATTAAACCCTACAACTCATCCAGAACGCCGCAGCCCGTCTGGTGTTCAACCTTCCCAAGTTCTCTCACGTCACCCCGCTCCTCCGCTCTCTCCACTGGCTTCCAGTTGAAGCTCGCATCCGCTACAAGACCATGGTGCTCGCCTACGGAGCTGTGAGGGGAACGGCACCTCAGTACCTCCAGGCTCTGATCAGGCCCTACACCCAAACAAGGGCACTGCGTTCATCCACCTCTGGCCTGCTCGCCTCCCTACCACTGAGGAAGTACAGTTCCCGCTCAGCCCAGTCAAAACTGTTCGCTGCTCTGGCCCCCCAATGGTGGAACAAACTCCCTCACGACGCCAGGACAGCGGAGTCAATCACCACCTTCCGGAGACACCTGAAACCCCACCTCTTCAAGGAATACCTAGGATAGGGTAAGTAAGGGTAAGTAATCCTTCTCCCCCCCCCCCCAACAAGATTTAGATGCAAGTGGCTGTTCCACTGGTTGTCATAAGGTGTATGCACCAATTTGTAAGTCGCTCTGGATAAGAGCGTCTGCTAAATGACTTAAATGTAATGTAAATGTAATGAAAAAACATGTAAAAGAAAAAGTAGGCCTTTACCACTTTAAGAATAATTCATGTTTTAGACCTTGACAATGCATTGATAATCAAATTATTATTACGTTCTAAAATATGTGAGAATAATGTGGACTTTGGATGCAGGCATGGCAATCTTTCTGTAGCCAATGTGGCCAACGCAGGCACACATAATAAACCCATGAATAGTGGATCTCACCATCACTGTTTTTATCATGTGAAAGTGACCAAAAACCAGGTTCCTTTTTTAATGGAAGGATTTGTATGGAAAGCCAAGTTTAACCTAACACTAGCTGTTGTCTGTAATATCCATAAGAGCAAACATACTGAATTGTAATTGGATGCATTTTTTCCCACCGTATCATACTGCGCGATGATTGGTTAAGACCATCCAGGTAGTGAGGTCATGGTCAGTTGATCATGGTATGAGGCACGTGAACATGGCACGTATAGCTAATAAAGAGCTAGATTAAGAAATACCCTGTCGTACTGCATATTATTATTTTGTACAAAGCAAAACAGGACATTGTCGTCCCGCGTAATATCCGCATGTGGTTTTTACCGCAACAGAGTAGCACAATCAACAACCTTCGATTGAAGGGTCAGGAAACACATCACTCACAAAAACGGATCAAAAATGAAATCACAGATACGTATAGGGGAGCAGAGTAACTTGTAAATTCGCTACAAAAATCACAAGGATTTTTCAAGCAGCAAATGTCAAATTTTCACGGGAGGCCTATTCCAGTAGTCCTTCTTGAATTTCTGAGCTCCAAAATCAAGTTAAAGTTGGCTTGTACTTTTCTTTTGTCGGTGTAACATGGAAAACAAAATGTATTTTGGTTGCAAGTTCGAATCCCAGAGCTGGCAAGGTACAAATCTGTCGTTCTGCCCCTGAACAGGCAGTTAACCCACTGTTCCTAGGCCGTCATTGAAAATAAGAATTTGTTCTTAACTGACTTACCTTGTAAAATAAAGGTAAAATAAGAAATAAAAAATGTTATTTCATTACCAGATAATACTGTGAATAAGCCCACTAGGCTATGTAGTTGTTTGTCATTATATCCAGAATAATGTATTGGAATAGCATTGGGTGTTGCACAATAGTCTATCCTACACATTTGCGCACAGTAGACTCAGTGTCCAATCCAAGGCACAAAAACATATGAAAACATGAACCCATTTATCTTGATGCTTTCTCAGTTAAATCTAACGAGACCCTGCTGTAAATCAAGCAGACAACAACAAATTATCAACCTCAATTTGCTCGTGACATCGTTAGATCCAACGTGGATCCCGGCACAACTGTCTTCACCGGAGTAACGAATGAGACACCAAAATATTCTGGACATTCCAAGCAAAAAACATTTTCCCAGCACTTGGTGTGTTGTTGATTTACATGCTCAACCACAACAGCTGAACGCAGTGGCGATTATAGCATGTACATGTTGGCGGGGCAAACAAAAAAAATATGATTTTAGATGCCAGCAAAGCCACTACACAACACTAAACAATACACAAATTGCACTACAAACAATGCCCACAAACTGTTAGTGTGTACATAAAGCTGCCCCAACAGCAGTCCCAACACCAGTCTCAACACCTTACCACTGTTACACCTGGCTATCAGCAGAGCCTTGTCTGGCAGCGAAACAGTTAATTCAGCCTCATTTACTGCCTTTAAAAAAAACATAGCTAAGGAGACAACGAGTGGATAAGAGGTAATCCGTCATTTAGATTAAGACATTAATGAGCGAGCTAGGACGGACATAGTCAATATAACTATTTGTTCATCACTTATGTAATGTACAGCGACAGAATTCAGAAACATTATTCTGCTTGTACACCAAGTCAGAACTATAGATAAATAGAGGGGGCTATAAATAGAGCTCTTACAATATTTGATGGTTACATTTCTCTAAAACAGGCTATTGGCTACATGTGCACCACCGAGTCAGAGCAGTAGACTAAATTAAGAGGGACAAAAGGGACCAAATTATTTGGGTAAGGAACATGGGCTACTAACAGCTTACTACACAACATACACCTAGTATTACTTTCTTAGCTACAGTATACATATCTCCCTGGAAAATTACATCATTTATGCAGCAGCATACAATACATTTTTGGACACCTTGTTGTGCTGTGCTCACTTGAACAGGAAGGTGGTGCGGCGGTCCTTCGTAAAAAACAAGTAAAAAACAAGGTTGAATCATGATGACGTCAGTGATCTTCAGGTCGGCGCTCTAGAAAGAGGCCCGAGTTCCCGACTTGCAATTCCGAGTTGAATGTTCAAAATGTATATTCCCAATCAGAGCTTGTTTTTCTCCGAGTTCCCAGTTGTCTTGAACTCACTGAAGTCAGATTTCCCATTTGACTTAATTTTATCTGTGGCCAATGGCCTTGAGCCTTCTTGGGTGGGGACTGTCGCCACGAGTGACAGAACACTGAGCCAATCACGGTGCAACTAGAGTGCATTACCCAATCACGGCGTATTTGGGGACCAACCCCTACGCTCCGTACTTTCCGCTGGCTGCCCCACCACTACAGAAAGCACTGAGCTACACTGAAATACCTGCATTTCGGAGCTGAAACTCAAGAAAGCAAAAAAGAAAACACATTTGTGTCGGGACTTTACTTTCATTAATCTCATGACTGTAATTGATTTAATTCACTATGTTTAATTATTACCAGATTAAATGAATCATGTAACAATTAACTCATTCGGATTAAAGTTGTTGAACCTTTTAAGGATCGGCCCTGTTTTTTAAATTTTTACCTAAAATGACATACCTAAATCTAACTGCCTGTATCTCAAGCCCCGAAGCAAGGATACGCATTTTCTTGGTACTATTTGAAAGGAAACACTTTGAAGTTTGTGAAAATGTGAAAGGAATGTAGGAGAATATAACACATTAGATTTGGTAAAAGATAACACAAAGACAAAAACCTTTTTTGTACCATCATCTTTGAAATGCAAGAGTAAGGCCATAATGTATTACTCCAGCCCAGGTGCAATTTAGATATTGGCCACTCGAAGGCAGTAGTGTATGTGCAAAGTTTTAGCCTGATCCAGTGAACCATTGTATTTCTGTTCAAAATGTTGTATCAAGACTGCCCAAATGTACCTAATTTGTTTATTAATAACTTTTCATGTTCAAAACTGTGCACTCTCCTCAAACAATAGCATGGCATTCTTTCACTGTAATAGTGACTGTAAATTGGACAGTGAAGTTAGATTAACAAGAATTGAAGCTTTCTGCCAATATCAGATATGTCTATGTCCTGGGAAATGTTCTTGTTACTTACAACCTCATGCTAATCGCATTAGCCTACATTAGCTCAACCGTTCCACAGGGGATCCACCCATCCTGAAGAAGTATTAACTACATAACAACAGGATAACATACACACTTAATACAGGAGACAAAGGTCCCAAGCAGAATTTTACAAAATGGTGGCTTTCAACACTACGACATGGAGAGGGAGAGAGAATTTTTATTTTTATCGTCGATTCATTTCAGAACTATTCTCACATTAATCATATAGTTTGCACCAGAACCACGCCTGTTATGAATAAGAAATGATGAATGTATTTAAGTGTGGGTGCCTTTGATCGTTGTGTAGTCCTGAACAGAACTACAGAGTTCACTCTGATCCATTTACTCCAAAAGCTGCTTATTTGAAGATAAGCTAGCCAGCCGGGCCAATGGCTGGCTTGTGATTTGGGTAGCAGCATGGTTTGAAGAGCGAGACATTTTACTCAGGACAGCTAATCAGCTGTACCAGTGATTGTCTGAGAGGGGAGTTTGTCGCCTCTTCCTCTTTGTGTTGGTATTCAGGATTCGGACCACGATGGACATGAGCTGCAGCTCGCCGTCTCTCTGGTCTAAAATAAGGTGAGTTTATTTATTCACCTAGTGTTGAGGTTCAAAGTTACAACCATTTCAAACATGTATCTACCGCCTCATGTTTCCTGGTCTACTGTTAATTGCATTGGCAATGCTTTTCATGCACTCTCGTCAAAAGGGGATTGTTCTGTCAGTCTGACACGCTTTCTGACCTCATTCAGGGAGTGGCTACTTACAATGAACAGATAGATCCTCTAATTCCTCCTAAAATCACATTCATATCTTAACAAAAATACTTTCATTGTGTTTTATATGCACAACAGATTGGATGGAAACTTGACAGATAAAGGGGATATACTTTCCAAGTTACAGTATTTCGTCCATACCATTTTTTATGACATAACAAAATTAAAACCAATATAGTGGTGAGAAAATGTGAACCCTTTGGAATTACCTGGATTTCTTCATTAATTGGTCATCAAATTTGATCTGATCTTCATCTAAGTCACAACAATAGACAAGCAGTGTGCTTAAACTAAAATCACGCAAATTATTGTATTTTTCTTGTCTATATTGAATACCATTTAAACATTCACAGTGTAGATTGGAAAAAGTATGTGAACCCCAGGATAATGACTTCTCCAAAAACTAATTGGAGTCAGGAGTCAGCTAACCTGGAGTCCAATCAATGAGACAAGATTGGAGATGTTGGGTAGAGCTGCCTTGCCCTATAAAAACACTCACAAGAAGCATTGCCTGATGTGAACCATGCCTCGAACAAACGAGATCTCAGAAGACCTAAGATTAAGAATTGTTGACTTGCATAAAGCTGTCATGACGTTGCCCTCTTTGAGTATAGCAAGCCCCATCCCCCTATTCCTGCCTCTCCCTTTCCTCCTTCAACTAGGCTGCTGTGGTCAGAGAGACGTCGTAAATTCCCGAGCATCTCCTCATGGAAACACAGTATAGAGAGAGTAAATTTTCATAGAGAACAAAGGAATTTCTTCCACCTCACAGAACTTGAGGTACGAACAAATTTCATGTTCCGGAGAAAGTGTAAAAAAATCAGTGAAGAATCCAGCTACGAACTGGTCCGTTTGTTACAACTTGGGGAAGATCATGGGAGACGGTGTGGCCACATCACCATAACGATGTTTATATAATAGCCTCAGATGTGAGGTTTACATCTAATTGTTGTATAAGATGAATGAGTGAGTATGATACTGTTTGTAAAATTGTGTAATATGATTTTGGACTGTTTAATGAAGGAAAATACAATTCCCTTTTGATTTGAAATAAATCAGAGGACCACCCTGAGCCCGGTTGGGGTCAGGCATCCTTGGACAGCCCCTTTTCTGCAATTCCGAATAAAACCCAACTTTGAGAAATGATCACCAGACCATGTTTTTCTCCATTAGGAGGACAAAGGTTGTAGACCATTGCTGAATCTTTTAACCACGTGGTTAAACTCTTAGACAATCGATACCGACAGAATAAGAACATGTCTATTAATTACTAGTCTGCAGGAATTCAGTATCATTGAATGCGAAGAACGACAACCACCGATAAACATCCATTCTATAACAAATGAATGAATGTCACTCTGAACTATCCTCTCTAACCAAGAAAGAAAGAGAGAGAGAGAGAGAGGGAGAGAGAGAGAGAGAGAGAGAGAGAGAGAGAGAAACTCTCCATTTTCACCAGCGATCAAGACAACACACTAAGCGTAAATATATATATATTGATTGCAATTGTTCCCGAATGAGTGAGCTTTCATGTGCAAAGGATTAGCATTTCAATTGTTATAATTATCACTCTGTAGTGACTTCTTAGTCGACCCCAACTTCCCCTTTTGTCTAACAACCGCCATGACGGTTTAGCCCACTAGGGCACACACATGCATTTCTGTGAATTACTTAGTTAGTAATAAATAAATGATTTAAGACAATTGATGTATGGATGACTCATATTGAAGATTGGGTTTGTGCAGGTTTGTGCAGACAATTTACGACGTTTGGAATGAGACTAACATGAGGTAAAGTAAATAATTCATTAATTCGAAGACTAATTGACCAGATAAAATATATGAAAAGTTATTTTAGGAAATTATAACTTTGTGATCTGAATATTTTTCCTTGGTGCCCCGACTTCCTAGTTAATTACTGGTACATGATTAATCAGTTGATCGCGTAATACTAATTACAGAGAATCTTTGATAAAAACTACAAGTCTTCAATTTAATGATAGTAAAGACACGACAAAGCTGGAAACGGTTACAAAATTATCTCTAAAAGCTTTGATGTTCATCAGTCCACGGTAAGACAAATAGTCTATAAATGGAGGAAGTTCAACACTGTTGCTACTCTCCCTAGGAGTGGCAAAGATGACTGCAAGAGCACAGTGCAGAATGCTCAATGAGATTAAGAAGAATCCTAGAGTGCCAGCTAAAGCCTTACAGAAATCTCTGGAACATGCTAACATCTCTGTTGACGAGTCTACGATACGTAAAACACTAAACAAGAATGGTGTTCATGGGAGGACACGACGGAAGAAGCCACTAATGTCCAAAAAAAACATTGCTGCACGTCTGAAGTTTGCAAAAGTGCACCTGGATGTTCCACAGTGCTACTGGCAAAATATTCTGTGAAGAGATGAAACTACAGTTGAGTTGTTTGGAAGGAACACACAACACTATGTGTGGATAAAAAAAGGCACAGCACACCAAAATCAAAACCTCATCCCAACTGTAAAGTATGGTGGAGTGAGCATCATGGTTTGGGGCTGCTTTGCTGCCTCAGGGCCTGGACAGCTTGCTGTCATCGACGAAAAAAGGAATTCCCAAGTTTATCAAAACATTTTGCAGGAGAATGTCCGCTAATTGAAGCTCAACAGAAGTTGGGTGATGCAAGAAGACAACGACCCAAAACACACAAGTAAATCAACAACAGAATGGCTTCAAAAGAAGAAAATACGTCTTCTGGAGAGGCCCAGTCAGAGTCCTGACCTCAACCCGAATGAGATGCAGTGGCATGACCTCAAGAGAGCAGTTCACACCAGACATCCCAAGAATATTGCTGAACTTAAACAGTTTGGTAAAGAGGAATGGTCCAAAATTCCTCCTGACCGTTGTGCAGGTCTGATCAGCAACTACAGAAAATGTTTGGTTGAAGTTATTGTTGCCAAAAGAGGGTCAACCAGTTATTAAATCCGAGGGTTCAAATACGTTTTCCACCCTGCACTGTGAATGTTTACACGGTGTGTTCAATAAAGGCATGAAAACATATAATTGTTTATGTGTTATTTAAGTGAACTTTGTGTGTCTATTGTTGTGACCTAGATGAAGATCAGATCAAATGTTATGACCGATTTATGCTGAAATCCAAGTATTTCCAAAGGGTTCACAAACTTTTTCTTCCCACTGTGTGACATTAGTTTTCTCTAGAATCCACTTTTGATCGTGTTAGAGTTTCGGCGGGAAAACTGTCTGTGAAACACAAAAACATTGCAAAGCCATTCCTTCACCAAACTTTACAGTTGGCAATATGCATTCGGGCAGGCAGCATTCTGCTGGCATCTGCCAAACCCAGATTTGTCCGTCGGACTGCCAGATGGAGAAACGTGAGTCATCACTCCAGAGAACACGTTTCCTCTGCTCCAGAGTCCAATGGCTGATCAGCCGACGCTTTGCTTTGTGCATGGTGATCTTAGGCTTGTGTGCGGCTGCACGGCCATGGAAACCCATTTTATGAAGCTCCCGATTGTGCTGACGCTGAACTTGGTCAGTGTTAGAACTGAGACGGTCTCGTTAAGTGATCTTGTGGCTTTACGTGCTTCACGGCTGAGCCATTGTTGTTTCTAGACGTTTCCGCTTCACAATAACGGTACTTACAGATGACCGGGACAGCTCTAGCAGGGCAGAAGATTTACAAAGTGACTTGTTGGAAAGGTGGCATCCTATGAAGGTGCCACGTTGAATGTTACTGAGCTCTTTCCGTAAGGCCTTTCTACTGCTAATGTTTGTCTATGGAGATTGCATGGCGGTGTGCTCAAATTTTATACACCTGGCAGCAATTGGTGTGGATGAAATAGCAGAATCCACTCATTTGAAGGGGTGTCCACATACTGTATTTATACAAAAGTATCTACCTCAATTACCTCGTACCTCTACATATCGCCTAGGTACTGGTATCCTGTGTATATAGCCAAGTTATTGTGGATTGTAGATCCACTCATTGTGGATTTATTCCTTGTGTTATTATTTTTCTATTATTTATGTATTTTTCTCTCTGCATTGGTGGGATGTGCCCGTAAGTAAGCATTTCACTGTTAGCCTAAACCTGTTGTTTAAGAAAGCATATGACAAATAAAATGTGATTTAATTTGATTCCACTCCTCTCTGGGAGTGACCTTCACTTCAGAGGGCTTTAGTTCACCAGACCACCACACCCACCTCACAGCCCACACACCCACTGTAGAGGAGACCAGGGCAGCACGTGCAGCGGGGTTATGAAATGACTCTTTGAAGGGCCAAACACACAGAGAAACAGACAAAGAGAAAGACACAGCCGTGTGTCTCGTTGTTAAAGCGTGGGTGTGGATGAGGTCAGCTCACAGATAAAAGGGTTACACAACTATTTAAATGTGCTCACACACACACACATGGACCCACGCACACACCAACTCATTCCTTAGGCCCGGATAAAGTTAGGAACCCAGTTGTCTCTAGACTAATGACAATATACATGGAATGATTCCCTTTTCTTCTGACTGGCTGTTCGAATCCTGTTGAGACGGTCCCGGTGTGTGTAAAAGAGTGTGTTTCACTGTCAGACAATGGGCTGGACAGACCACTGAGCTCAAAAAGAAGATCCAGGGACATTTTGATGAAAGGCAAACACAGACCATTTTAAAACTCAGGGGAGACAGAGAGAGAGAGGGGCACAAAGGAAGATAAAGAGAAAGAACGGGAGGGAGGAAAAGAGAGAAGAGTGAAAAGAGGAAAAGAGAGAAGAGTGGGAGAGGGATGACTAATCTATCAACAGAATTCTATTTGAGCTAGTTTCATTGTCATTTCAGCTTAGATGCATTTCCTGTCAGTATGCAGAATTTAAAATAAATGTGGTATCATGTGGTATCACCAGTATCATATTATGATGTTCCCCAAGTGTGCCACTGTCTGTCTACACAATGCCATATCTCTCTGAGCTCAACCACTTGAGTGATGGCTGAGATTCTACTGTGGTAAGCTGGGGAATGTCAGAGCGGGGGATGCTGAGGCAGAGTCATTGGGTTCACGAAGGACAGAAGAGATGGAGAAGCAAATGAGAGGAGAGAGGGATAAAGATATCATTAGAGTGCTGAGTCACACACACACAGACAGTCTGTTTACAGCTAGCGTGGGGACACTTTCAAAATCCTATTTTCTCTAACCCTTAACTCTAAACCTAACCCGAACTCATACTTTTAACCTAACCTTAACCCTAACACGCCTAACACATCATCTACAGCGCTGTTGGCTGGTCGTCATTGACCTTGAGGAGGCTTAAACACTGGTATACACTGATTTACAAGGCCATATTGGGTAAAACTTAAAAACAACTAACCCTAGCTCATAACCCTAAAACTAACCCTAGCTTCTAACCCTAACCCTTAACGTAATTCTAACCCTAACACTAATTCTAACCCTAAACCCCCTAGAAATAGCATTTGACCTTATGGGGACTAACAAAATGTCCCCAGTTGGTCAAAAATACATTTTGTACTATTCTTCTGGTTCCCAAAATAATAGTTAAACACGTCCACACACACACACACACACACACACACACACACACACACACACACACACACACACACACACACACACACACACACACACACACACACACACACACACACACACACACAGAGAGAGAGAGAGAGAGAGAGAGAGAGAAACTAGCCATTCACTGAATAGGAGCTCAGGCTTCCCAGAACACATGAATACAGCACCTGACCAGAAACATTACGATGCTCTCAACAGAGAAGACATTATGTGTCTGTGTGTTTGCGTGCGTTGGTGAGCGTGTGTATGTTTCAGACAAAACGTTAGTATGTGTGTGTGAATAATGCACCAGCGTTAAAAGAGGGAGAGAGAGAAACAGGACAGAAGACAGTGAGAGAGCGGGAAAGAGACAACAAAAGAGAGTGAATGTTGACCCAGACTTAGCGTTGCTGGGGAGGGGATGGAAGTGGATTCCAATAGGCTTTTCATTAAGATAAAGAGGAGCCTCAGCTCGCTCCATATTTACACAGCTATTCTAACGGAAGGCACCGGGTCATTATGGTAATGCTTGCTGTCTCTGTAAATTCACATCTCTTTAAGGGGAAGCTCGCCCACTCAGGCTTTCAGGCTTTCAGCCTGAGTGGGCTCCGCTCAGCCATTCCACTGGAGACACAGGATTACACACACACACACACATACACACATATATATACAGCGCATTCAGAAATATTCAGACCCCTTGACTTTTTCCACATTTTGTTACGTTTCAGCCTCATTCAAAAATGAATTAAATTGTTTTTTTCCCCCTCATCAATCTACACACAATAACAAATAATGACAAAGAAAAACAAGTTTTTAGAAATGTTTGATAATGTATTTAAAAAAACAACAACCAACATATCACATTTACATAAGGATTCAGACCCTTTACTCAGTACTTTGTTGAAGCACATTTGGCAGCGATTACAGCCTCGAGGCTTCTTGGGTAAGACGCTACAAGCTTCTGTCTCAACCTCTGTCAGGTTGGATGGGGAGCGTTGCTGCACAGCTATTTTCATGTCTCTCCAGAGATGTTCGATCAGGTTCAAGTTTGGGCCCTGGCTGGGCCACTCACAGACATTCAGAGACTTGTCCCGAAGCCAGTCCTGCGTTGTCTTGGCTGTGTGCTTAGGGTGTGCTTGGGTCGTTGTCCTGTTGGAAGGTGAACCTTCACCCCAATCTAAGCTCCTGAGTGCTCTGGAGCAGGTTCAGGGCAGACTGGGGCGAAGGTGCACCTTTCAACAGGACAACGGCACTAAGCACACAGTCAAGACAACGCAGGACTGGCTTTGGGACGTCTCTGAATGTCCTTGAGTGGCCCAGCCAGAGCCTGGACTTGAACCCGATTAAACATCTCTGGAGAGACCTGAAAATAGCTGTGCAGCATCGCTCCCCATCCAACCTGACAGACCTTGAGAGGATCTGGAGAGAAGAATGGGAGAAACTCCCCAAATACAGGTGTGCCAAGTTTGTAGCGTCATACCCAAGACGACTCAAGACTGTAATCTCTGCCAAAGGTGCTTCAATAAAGTACTGAGTAAAGGGTCTGAACACTTATGTAAATGTAATATTTCAGATTGATTTTTTTTTAAATTCTAAAAATCTGTTTTGCTTTGTCATAATTGGTTATTGGGGGAGAAAAACAATGTAATACATTTTAGAATAAGGCTGTAACGTAACAAATTGTGGAAAAAGTGAAGGGGTCTGAATACTTTCCATGTGCGCTGTACATGAGCACAAGCACACACATGTACACGCACATTTTATCCCCACAAACACCTCCCCCACTACTTACCCTGTCAATAGAGTGGTTCAGTATAGGGGAACGTGGCTCTAGTGGTCATCCTGTCCTAGCTAATAAAAAGGGTGGTTTGTATGTTAAGTGAAGTCCATGCCTCCCTATAGACCCTCTACAACCGTAGGAATACAGTATGTCTTGGGTGTGAGTGAATGTGTGTTTGTGTGTGAGAGTGTGAGTGACTGTGTGTTTGTGTGTGTGTGTGTGTGTGTGTGTGTGTGTGTGTGTGTGTGTGTGTGTGTGTGTGTGTGTGTGTGTGTCTTGGGTCAGACTTACCCTGATAAGACACCCAGGACCAGGTTGAGCATGAAGAAGGATCCGATGATGATGAGGGGGATGAAGTAGAGCCAGTTCCAGGTGTTCCCCGAGGCATCATTGGCCTGCACACACACACGTACACACACGTACACACGTACATATGCACACACACACATTCAGAGAGAGAAAGAGAAACAAAGATATATAAGTAAAAGCAAGGTTTATCAGGTGTCCTCGAATGTTTGCAGTTGGTCAACGTATAATATCTGCTTGACGGATTTACTATACTTGTGACTGTCGTTGTGGACTTGGATTAGTTTCAGGCTAATTTGTGTAACAGCTCTTGGTAGCGGTCTTGCTAATTTGTATAACAGCTCTTGGTAGCGGTCTTGCTAATTTGTATAACAGCTCTTGGTGGCGGTCTTGCTAATTTGTATAACAGCTCTTGGTAGCGGTCTTGCTAATTTGTGTAACAGCTCTTGGTAGCGGTCTTGCTAATTTGTATAAGAGCTCTTGGTAGCGGTCTTGCTAATTTGTGTAACAGCTCTTGGTAGCAGTCTTGCTAATTTGTATAACAGCTCTTGGTAGCGGTCTTGCTAATTTGTGTAACAGCTCTTGGTAGCGGTCTTGCTAATTTGTGTAACAGCTCTTGGTAGCGGTCTTGCTAATTTGTATAACAGCTCTTGGTAGCGGTCTTGCTAATTTGTGTAACAGCTCTTGGTAGCGGTCTTGCTAATTTGTGTAACAGCTCTTGGTAGCGGTCTTGCTAATTTGTGTAACAGCTCTTGGTAGCGGTCTTGCTAATTTGTGTAACAGCTCTTGGTAGCGGTCTTGCTAATTTGTGTAACAGCTCTTGGTAGCGGTCTTGCTAATTTGTATAACAGCTCTTGGTAGCGGTCTTGCTAATTTGTGTAACAGCTCTTGATAGCGGTCTTGCTAATTTGTGTAACAGCTCTTGGTAGCGGTCTTGCTAATTTGTGTAACAGCTCTTGGTAGCGGTCTTGCTACCAATCTTGCAACCTTTCGGTTACTAGTCCAAAGCCCTAACCACTAACCTACCAGCCCCTCTTCGCCTCCTCTCTCGCCTGTCCATCTCCTCATATTAATTCCATGTAGTCACTGTCATTTGTCCACTTAAGCTTAACATTGTTGTCATCTATCGTCCACCAGGTGCCCTTGGAGAGTTCCTGAGCTTGACACCTTGATGAGCTCATTTCCTGACGATGGCTCACCACTCGTACTGGGCGACTTTAACCTCCCAACGCATGACTTCAATTCATTTCTTTCCATCTCTTTCTTTCCACTCCTGTCCTCTTATGACCTCCTTCTTTCCCAGTCACCTCCCACTCACAAGGCAGGCAATACGTTTAACCTCATCTTCAACAGAGGCTGTTCTACTAAGCTCACTGCAACACCCTCCATGCCTCTGATCAATACTTTGTTTCCTTTTCTCTCCATCTCTCCTCTAACCCTCCCCACTCAGCCCCTACCCAGATTGGTATGCGCTACCAGAATCTTCGCTCTCTCTCTCCCGCTACTCTGTCCTCTTCGGTCCTATCCTCTCTTCCTTTTGCTAAATCATTCTCCCTCCTCTCTCCTGACTCTGCCATTTCGACCCTACTCTCCTCCCTTTCTGTATCCTTTGACTCTCATTATTCCCTTTCTGGCCCGACCTTCGCTTCCCACTCTGTGGCTGAGTGACTCACTGCATGTTAACATGACAGGGCTGCGGGCAGCTGAGATGAAATGAGGAAACCGAAACTTCTGGAGGACCTATCATCCATCCACTCCCTCCTCTCTACCTTCTCTCCCTCTGTATCCACTGCTAAAGCTGCTTTCTATCACGCTAAATGTTAAGCTTCTGCTTCCAACCCTGGGAAACTCCTCTCTACTTTTTCTTCTCTGTTTCATCCTCCCCCCCCCCTCCCTCTCTGCGGACAACTTTGTCAACCACTTAGAAAAAAAAGGTTGACGACATCTGCTTGTCATTCACTCAGACTACAGAATCCACTGGTCCCACTACTCTACGCCTTGACCTCTTTCTCTCTCCAGATGAAATCTTGCGATGAACTGCTCACTTGACCCCATCCCCTCCTCCCTTCTCCAGAACATCTTTGGAGACCTTCTCCAATTCCTCATATCCCTCATCAACTCATCCTTGACCACTGTCTTCCCTGACCCTCTGACTGCAAGATGGCCAGACTTGCTCCCCTCCAGAAAAAAATAAATATCAATCGACCCCTCTGACATCAAAAATGTCTTTCTTTTCTTTCCAAAACACTTGAGTGTGCTGTCTCTGACGCACTCTCAATACATCTCTCAGAATGATTTTCTTGACCCTAACCAGACAGGCTTCAAAACAGCCCACTAAACTGAGACCGCTCTCCTCTGTGTCACAGAGGCTCTCCCCTCTGCCAAAGTTGACTCTCTCTCCTCTGTTCTCATCCTCTTAGATCGATCTGCAGCCTTCGACACCATGACACGTCAGATCCTCATCTCCACCCTCTGGGGGTTGGGCGTCTCAGGCTCTGCACACTCCTGGATTGCATCCTACCTGACAGGTCGCTACTAAACAGGTGGCGTGGAGAAGATCTGTGTCTTCACCACATACTCTCATGTTTCATGTGGACCCCAGGAAGAGTAGTTGATGCTTTTGCAGTGGCTAATTGGGACCCTAATAAATACCAATAACATACCGCACTGCTAGCACTGACTTTGCGGATAAATACTATCTTGGGGGAAAATGTACTTGACAGAATTGTGATGTCGCAACCT
This sequence comes from Oncorhynchus keta, assembly GCF_023373465.1. Classification (NCBI taxonomy): domain Eukaryota; kingdom Metazoa; phylum Chordata; class Actinopteri; order Salmoniformes; family Salmonidae; genus Oncorhynchus; species Oncorhynchus keta. The sequence continues at coordinate 39,151,819 of NC_068426.1, read as the reverse complement.
ATTTTAAGATTAATGCTCTAATTGTAAATGGCTCTGGATAAGAGCGTCTGCTAAATGACTGAAATGTCAAAAGTATGCATGCCTATCTTGTCTGTCGGTCCGTCTCACTGTCTGTCTCCTCTGTCTGTCTGCCTGAGAAAGCAGCTGTTTAATTCGGACCCATACACAATCTAGCAAGGCACTAATCTTTCTAGCGTCACTGAACTCACAGGTATGTACTGGTACAATACGCTACAGTAGATTACTTGACTCTAATCCAACTAGGCATGCTGTAGTGTTACACACTTATTTCATTCCATGTTGACTTTTATGTTGACATTTATGTGTCTGCAAGAACCTGGAATTTGAACTACCCATGAGCTCTCAGTGAAATGGTAGCTTTTTATATTAAGGTCCCCTATTATAAACACTATTGTCCTTAAATTGCCTTTTTTGTCAGCATGCTCAGCTAGCTGATGCTAAAACAGCCCATTGGATTCTGTGAAAATGCGACGCCTATCACTGGGGCGAGTTGCTGCCGGAAAGTGTTGGAATCCAATGGGCTGCTTAAGCATTAGCTGACCTAGCATGCTGATGAAAAAGGCAGTTTCATTACAACAGTATTCATAAATGCGTACATGACTATTTAGAGATGGATTATTGACATTTACAAAGGCAGGAAAAATGATTAATACATGGTAAGTAAACTCTATACAAACGGTTTATAATGGTTCACTAAGGGACCTTAATCTATACAAACGGTTTATAATGGTTCACTAAGGGACCTTAATATAATTAGTTACCCATGAAATAACTGCATAAATCTCTGTGCACATCCCAAATGACACCCCATTCCCTATATAGAAAGTAATCCCTAAAGTAGTACACTATATTGGGAATAGGGTGCCATTTGAGACAGCCTTAGATTGTGCATAGGCAGAGAATATCCGTATTGCAGTGGGTAACCTCCAGTATTGACATTGGCCTGAGATTCGTTTATAAAAGCAAAACTATCAATCACACCAGTTCAGGTGCCCTCTCTAACCTCCTAAAATATCCTGAATCAATCCTACTCTCCATAGTTGGCCATAGGGTGAGGACTCCATTGATTAGAAAAAATAATAGTAACACCTATTGACCAACAGCTTGTACTGGCCAATTAAGGGAAGTTGGCAGCGGAAGAGGAGAAATAATTAACAGCTCAGTCATTAACCCATAGGGACCTTGTTCGTAACCTGATCAGAACACATTCATGAATGCTAATGATCCATAGAGGCGCAGTAACACACGCACGCACGCACGCACGCACGCACGCACGCACGCACGCACGCACACACACACACACACACACACACACACACACACACACACACACACACACACACTATGTCCTACCGTCTCCCTCAGCTGTCACTGTCTCAGCTCACACACAGGATAAATGGCCAGCATCAGCCTCTGTGTTTCGCCTTGCTTCAGCATCCATCAATCCCTTTGTCTCTCTATCGCTTTAACTTCTCTCTCACTCTGTCATTATCTCTCTAGCTTAGCTTTGTCTCTCCATCTCTCCGTCTTTCACTGTCTCATTTTCTCCCCCAGCCTCTCTGGGGACTGTAGATGTAGGAAAGTGAAAATTAAGTAAAAAGACACACTGTTACGGCAGCTTTGCAAATGCAATGTCAGCTGCAGAGGTAGAAAGCTTTCTTTCCCTGCCTTTTCATCCAACTAGACCAAATTGAAGTGAGGTTCTGAATATTTTGAAACAATGAAGTCTGAAAAGAATAATGCCTCCAGTCACCATTTTAGTCCAAAGTCAATGGGCAATTTTTCAGCACTGCCTCACCAAGATTGCTCACATTTTAACAGGCCACTTGTAGTTAGTTACCTATCAAAGCAAAACCAAGCATCTTTAGTGACTTTAATTTGCTACCGTTGTTTCTGTTCACACACAGAGCTGTTATTGGAAGTCTCCTCGGTTGAGGTGAGACCAGGTAGAACTATCTCTCTAAGGCGCAGCCAGGTAATTCATCACCCTAAACGGCATGCTCACAACAAGAACACTCACAGTGGACAAAAGGCCATGTAGGGAGGGTAAACGCACGTTGTAGAGCACAGTGTAGGGTGATGTTATCATTAGTGTCATAACACTGTACACAAAACCCTGATTCAGCAGTTAAAATGAACCTGTGGTGCTTCATGGCTGATATTTATACTGGGTGACATCTATACATGGCTGATACTATAATGACTCCTCTCTCCTCTCACATAAAATGGATTTGCATCGTACTTTGTGCATGTACAAAGAGGTAGATACTGTATATACAGTCACATCTGAAATGATTGGCAGCCTTGATAAAGATGAGTAAAACAAAACTTTGTCAAATAAATACAAATACTGAGCTCAACATTTTTGGGAAATTATCTTATTTTATAGTCGAAACTTGATATCATTCGGTCTGCGCTCATGGACTGCCCTCTTCTTCAATTCAAACCGCAGGTTTTCCGGAGACTGAGAAACATGGTGAAGCCCCAAAATTGCCCTCGCTAGAAGCCTGTGTTTCAGACATAAGGAAGTGGATGGCTGCAAACGTTCTACTTTTAAACTCGGACAAAACAGAGATGCTTGTTCTAAGTCCCAAGAAACAAAGAGATCTTCTGTTGAATCTGACAATTAATCTTAATGGTTGTACAGTCGTCTCAAATAAAACTGTGAAGGACCTCGGCGTTACTCTGGACCCTGATCTCTCTTTTGAAGAACGTATCAAGAGTGTTTCAAGGACAGCTTTTTTCCATCTACGTAACATTGCAAAAATCAGAAACTTTGTCCAAAAATCATGCAGAAAAATTAATCCATGCTTTGGTCACTTCTAGGTTAGACTACTGCACTGCTCTACTTTCCGGCTACCCGGATAAAGCACTAAATAAACTTCAGTTAGTGCTAAATACGGCTGCTAGAATCCTGACTAGAACCAAAAAAATGTGATCATATTACTCCAGTGCTAGCCTCCCTACACTGGCTTCCTGTCAAGGCAAGGGCTGATTTCAAGGTTTTACTGCTAACCTACAAAGCATTACATGGGCTTGCTCCTACCTATCTCTCTGATTTGGTCCTGCCGTTTTCTATCTACATGTACGCTACGGTCACAAGACGCAGGCCTCCTAATTGTCCCTAGAATTTCTAAGCAAACAGCTGGAGGCAGGGCTTTCTCCTATAGAGCTCTATTTTTATGGAATGGTCTGCCTACCCATGTGAGAGACGCAAACTCAATCTCAACCTTTAAGTCTTTACTGAAGACTCATCTCTTCAGTGGGTCATATGATTGAGTGTAGTCTGGTCCAGGAGTGTGAAGGTGAACGGAAAGGCTCTGGAGCAACGAACCGCCCTTGCTGTCTCTGCCTGGCCGGTTCCCCTCTTTCCACTGGGATTCTCTGCCTCTAACCCTATTACAGGGGCTGAGTCACTGGCTTACTAGGGCTCTTTTATACCGTCCCTATGAGAGGTGCGACACTTCCTGTTTGGGTTGGCGCACCCCCCTTGGGTTGTGCCGTGGCGGAGATCTTTGTGGGCTATACTCGGCCTTGTCTCAGGATGGTAAGAGTTTTTCCTAGCCACCGTGCTTCTACACCTGCATGGCTTGCTGTTTGGGGTTTTAGGCTGGGGTTCCGTACAGGACTTTGAGATATCAGCTGATGTACGAAGGGCTATATAAATACATTTGATTTGATTTGATTTGAGATGGCCATTGCAAAATGTTGATTTTGTAGTTAATTAACCATTTAGTTGTGGATTTTGATGTGTTCTTGGGGTCATTACCTTGCTGGAAAATCCCCTTGCGTTCAAGTTTCAGCCTCCTGGCAGAGGGGACCAGGTTTTTGGCTAAAATGTTCCCTCGTACTTGGTAGAGTTCACGATGCTGTTGACCTTAACAAGGGCATGAGAATAAGGGGAAGAAAACAGCCCCATAACATCAAAGATCCACCACCACATTGATTTATCTGATTTATCGGCCTCCTAAGCTCAACTCTGACTTCATTTCTGAACTATCTGAGCTACTAACACTCCTGAGCCCCCTGTGCCCTGCTATGCTGGCGCTTGGTGATTTCAGCATGCAGTACATGTCGACTCCCCTGACTGCATTCTCTCTACTGGCCTGGCTGATATCCTGGACAACTTTGGACTCCAACAGCATGTGGACTTTTCCACCCACAACAAAGGCCATACACTGGACCTGGTCTGTACCTCAGGCGTGGATCTGGCAAAACTGGATGAAACGTGTCAGGGCTGTCTAACCACAAACCCATCACCTTCCACCTAGATATTCCTCTACCCACTCGGCACAAGACTATAAACCCAGCTTGCTGAATCTATCTCCAAACTGCCAGTTGGTGACGCTGTGGCTTATTAATACTCCATACTGGATTAAGTTGCTCCTTTGAAAACCTGTCTGGTGTCTTTCTCCAAATCTTCTCCCTGGTACACTGAGGACCTATGCTCTCCCAAAGCAACTGGACATCATCTAGAAAACTGGGCTAACTGTACATTTTGAAGATGTATGAGCAACATCAGAAAGACAAAGACTATAAACAGGTCTTAAATGCAGATCGGACAACCTGTAACTGATCAGCAACGGCAGTGCTCATCCAATCTGTGAACAATTCTGCTACCTCAGCCTCCCCAGAAGAGTGAAATCAATACCTTTGTTCCTTCCAAAGCAAAATTGAAAACATCAATAACACCCTTTTGTCCTCTTCAGCCCCTGTAGTTGATATGCCTAGTCCTCCACTCCCTGAGTCAAGGTTCGCCACCTTCACCACAGTCACTGCAGCTGATGTAACCAAGCTGGTTTGGACAATGAGGCCCACCACTTGTTCATTTGGCCCAATCACCACCTTCCTTGTCAAGACCTGCATACCTGCTCTGGAGCCTTTCTTCACAGAAATCATCAACAAGTCCCTCACCACTGGATGTGTCCCTCCTCAGGTCAAACTCAATGCAGTCACACCAGTACTCAAAAAGCCTTGATCTGACCATGACAATCTCCAGAACTACAGGCCTATCTCCAACCTGCCCTTCCTGAGTAAGCTCCTCGAATGTCCTGTGTCTATAAAACTCCAACACCATCTGGCCAACCTACTAGAGCCCTTCCAGTCGGGTTTCAGAACTAGACACAGCACAGAGACTGAACGGGTAAGGGTCACCAATGACCTCATGAATGCAAACTCTGGAACTGCCAGCATCCTCATACTGCTGGACCTCAGTGCAGCATTTGACACGGTCATCCATGCCATTCTGCTGGACCGTATGAAGGAGCTCCTGGGCCTGTCAGACACTGTCCTGGACTACTTCTGGTCCTATCTCACTGATCGCTCCCAGTTTGTATCCCCCGGACCTAGTAGGTCAGACACAGTGGTGGTCCACCAGGAGTCCCTCAAGGCACAGTCCTAGGGCCACTACTATTTTGTCTCTACATGCTTCCACCGGGAAACATCTTGAGGAAACATGGACTGGTCTTTCACCTTTATGCTGATGAAACTCAGCTATATGTCTCCACTGCCACTGCCAATGCCATTGCACTCCTGGACAGTTGCCTGCAGGACATGTGTGGATGCAGCTGAGTTTCCTGCAGTTAAACAACATCAGCAGCTACAGCCTCAATATTGATGGTGTCAAGGTCCAGTGAGGTTCGCAACCTGGATGTGATACTTGATAGTTAGCTCTCGTTTGAGGGTGACATCAAAACTGTGACCAAAGTTTAATTGTTACATCTACAGAATTTGACCTAGACTGCATCTGAGCGACTTATCTGAGCCTTTATCTCATCCCATTTGGACCAGTGGAGGCTCCTCAGAGGAGAAAGGGGAGGACGATCCTCCTCACTGAATTTCATAAAAGAGAGAGTCAATGTGCGGGGGCACCAGTTAGTTGAGGTAGTATATACATGTAGATAAAGTTATTGAGGTGACTATGCATTGATGACAACAACAGAGAGTAGATCTGTGGATCTATTGGGGTGGTATGCAAATTGGAGTGGGTCTAGGGTTTCTGGGATAATGGTGTTGATGGTGTTGATGTGAGCCATGACCAGCCTTTCAAAGCACTTCATGGCTACAGACTTGAGTGTTACGGGTTGGTAGTCATTTAGGCAGGTTACCTTGGTGTTCTTGGGCACAGGCACTATGGTGGTCTGCTTAAAACATGTTGGTATTACAGACTCAGACAGTGAGAGTTTGGTCAGCACATGCTCGTAGTACACGTCCTGGTAATCCATGTGGACCTGCGGCCTTGTGAATGTTGACCTGTTTAAAGGTATGACTCACATGCGCTGTGAAGAGAGTGATCACACAGTCTTCCGGAACAGCTGGTGCTCTCATGCATGTTTCAGTGTTATTTACCTTGAAGCAAGCATAGAAGTAGTTTAGTTCGTCTGGTAGGCTCGTGTCACTGGGAAGCTCTCGGCTGTGCTTCCCTTTGTAGTCTGTAATGGTTTGCAAGCCCTGCCATATCCGACGAGTGTCAGAGCCGGTGTAGGAAGATTCGATCTTAGTCCTGTATTGACACATGCCTGTTTGATGGTTCGACGGACGGCATTGCAGTATTTCTTATAAGCTTCCGGGTTAGAGTCCCGCTCCTTGAAAGCGGCAGCTCTAGCCTTTAGCTCAGTGCAGATGCTGCCTGTAATCCATGGCTTCTGGTTGGGGTATGTATGTACGGTCACTTTGGGCAGGATATCATCAATGCACTTATTGATGAAGCCAATGACTGATGTGGCGTACTCCTCAATGCCATCGGAGGAATCACGGAACATATTCCAGTCTGTTCTAGCAAAACAGTCCTGTAGCTTAGCATCTGCTTCATCTGACCACTTTTGTATTGATCTAGTCACTGGTGCTTCCTGCTTTAATTTTTGCTTGTAAGCAGGAATCAGGACGATAGAATTATGGTCAGATTTGCCAAATGGAGGGCAAGGGAGAGCTTTGTATGCATCTCTGTGTTTGGAGTACAGGTGGTCCAGAGTTATTTTCCTCTGGATGCACATTTAACATACTGATAGAAAATTGCTAAAACAGATTTAAGTTTCCCTGAAATAAAGTCCCCGGCTACTAGGAGCACCGCCTCTGGGTGAACATTTTCTTGTTTGTTTATGGCGGAATACAGCTCAGTAAATGCTGTCTTAGTGCCAGGCTTTGAGTGTGGTGTTATGTGAACAGCTACAAAAAAATACAGATGAAAACTCTCTAGTTAGATAGTGTGGTCTACAGCTTATCACGAGATACTCTACCTCAGGCGAGCAATAGCCCGAGACTTCCTTGTTATTTACGCCCCTTGTCTTACCAGACACCGCTGTTCTATACTACTACTATTCAGCATGTAACCAGCCAGCTGTATGTTGATAGTGTCGTCGTTTAGCCACGACTCCGTGAAGCATACGATGTTACAGTTTTTAATGTGCCGTTGGTAGTTTAATCTTCCGCATAGTTTGTCGATTTTATTCTCCAAAGATTGCACGTTTGCTAGCAGAATGGACGGAAGTGGGGGATTATTCGATTGCCTACAAATTCTCAGAAGGCAGCCTGCCCTTTGGCTCTGCCCTTTGGCCCCTCTGCCTCCTCTTCAAGCAAATCACAGAGATCTGGGCCTGTTCCCGAGAAAGCAGTATATCCTTCGCATCGGATTCTGCTAGTCCGTGGTGAGTAATCGCAGTCCTGATGTCTAGAAGTTATTTTCGGTCATAAGAGACGGTAGCGGTAACATTATGTACAAAATATGTTTAAAAAAAGTTATAAACAACATGAAAAAACGAACAAAATACACGTTAAACGTCTGCCTTCCTCTCCGGCTCCATCTTATGTCCAGAACTGTGCTGTACGTGTCCTCATCCGCACCTCCCCCCGTGAGCACATCACTCCAGTGCGGTTCAACCTCCACTGGCTCCCCATATGCTCACACATTGAGTTTAAAATCCTGGTTCACATCTACCAAGGTATCCACAACTCTGGACCAAAGTATCTGTGTGACCTCATCCTCCTGCCCCACATGCACCCTTTGCTATTCCAGGTCCATCTCCCTTCAGCAGCAAGACGAAAAACTATCTGATCTGATGACACATGTATATTAAATTCATTATTATTATTATTATGATCATTGTTATTATTATTATATACAGTAGTTTATGAGTTTATGAGTTTATTTTCTGCATATGCATCCTTCTTTCGACGTCAAACCCACCACTGGTGTGTGGGGCCCATGAGCTCTAATTTGTCTCATCTGACCATAGTACCCGGTTCCAATCCAAATGCCAATGCCGTTGACAAAATCCAGGAGTTTACATTTTGTTGGTTTCTCTCAACAAAGGCTTTTTATGGCGATCCTTTCAAATAGCCTATTGGCATGGAGGTGGTGTCTAATTGTAGATATGGAGACTTGGTGACCCTAAGAAACGTCAAAGTTCTGTCATTCTCTAACTGTGGCCTTGGACTTTTTTTATTTTTACCCAAGACCGCCTTGGGTAAAGATACACGCTACCAGGCAAGATTACCACTGTTCCAGTGACTTTTAAACTTCTTAACTTCTTGGATATAGGGGGCGCTCTTTTAATTTATGGATACATTTTTTTTCCCGTTTTAAACAAGATATTTTGTCACGAAAAGATGCTCGACTATGCATATAATTGACAGCTTTGGAAAGAAAACACTCTGACGTTTCCAAAACTGCAAAGATATTGTCTGTGAGTGCCACAGAACTACAGGCGAAACCAAGATGAAATTTCATACAGGAAGTGCCCCAGATTTTGAATGTGCTGTGTTCCAATGTCTCCTTATATGGCTGTGTATGGGTCACGAATGAGCTTAGACTTTCTGTCGTTTCCCCAAGGTGTCGACAGCATTGTGACGTATTTGTAGGCAAATCATTGGAAGATTGACCATAAGAGACTACATCTACCAGGTGGCCGCTTGGTGTCCTCCGTTGCAACTGCGTGTATTTTTGTTTGCTTCGAGGAGAAACAGCTGCCACGAATGATTTATCATCGAATAGATATGTGAAAAACACCTTGAGGATTGATTCTAAACAACGTTTGCCATGTTTCTGTCGATATTATGGAGTTAATTTGGTAAAAAGTTTGGCGTTGTAGAGACTGCATTTTCAGATTTTTTTCTTAGCCAAACGTGATGAACAAAACGGAGCGATTTCTCCTACACAAGTAATCTTTTGGAAAAACTGAACATTTGCTATCTAACTGAGAGTCTCCTCATTGAAAAGTCCTTCAAAGGTAAATTATTTTATTTGAATGCTTTTCTTGTTTTTGTGAAAATGTTGCCTGCTGAATGCTAGGCTTAATGCTATGCTAGCTATCAATACTCTTACACAAATGCTTGTGTAGCTATGGTTGAAAAGCATATTTTGAAAATCTGAGATGACAGTGTTGTTAACAAAAGGCTAAGCTTGTGAGTGAATATATTTATTTCATTTCATTTGCGATTTTCATGAATAGTTAACGTTGCATTATGGTAATGAGCTTGAGGCTATAATTACGCTCCTGGATACGGGATTGCACGACGCTAGAGGTTAACTTGCTGCGTTAATAGTGGTAAGTGGTATATTTGGTTTTTCAGTAGTAGTAGTTTTTTGTACCCTGTTTTATAAAAGTCAACAACCATTTGTCTATTTTCATTTGTGAGTTTTTTCCTTTCCCCGTGACAAATGGATTGTACATGCATGTTACCTAATTCCAGTAAGACAGGAAGCCATTAAAGGCCCTGCAGTGCCTAGCTTTTTATGTTTCTACGTGTCCTAATACAAGATTTGTAACGTGTTTGTATATGTGCACCCAGTAATACCACTCCTATTCCCCAGGCGCTCTCTTTTGATGACTTTTGTAACCGTAATAGCCTTGGTTTCATGCATGTTAACATCATAAGCCTCCTCCCTAAGTTTGTTTTATTCACTGCTTTAGCACACTCTGCCAACCCGGATGTTCAAGCCGTGTCTGAATCCTGGCTTAGGAAGACCACCAAAAATTCTGAAATCTTCATTCCTAACTACAACATTTTCAGACAAGATAGAACGGCCAAAGGGGGTGGTGTTGCAATCTACTGCAGAGATCGCCTGCAGGGTTCTGTCCTACTATCCAGGTCTGTAACCCAAACGATTTGAACTTCTACTTTTAAAAATCCATCTCTCTAAAAACAGGTCTCTCACCGTTGCCGCCTGCTATAGACCAACCTCTGCCCCCAGCTGTGCTCTGGACACAATGTGAACCGATTGCCCCCCATCTATCTTCATAGCTTGTGCTGCTAGGCGACCTAAACTGGAACATGCTTAACACCCCAGCCATCCGACAATCTAAGCTTGATGCCCTCAATCGCACACAAATTATCAATGAACCTTCCAGGTATCACCCCAAAGCCGTAAACCCGGGCATCCTCATAGATATCATCCTAACCAACTTGCCCTCTAAATATACACCTCTGATGTTTTCAACCAAGATCTCAGCGATCACTGCCTCATTGTCTGCATCCGTAATGGGTCAGCGGTCAAACGACCTCCACTCATCACTATCAAACACTCCCTGAAACACTTCAGCGAGCAGGCCTTTCTAATCGACCTGGCAGGGGTATCCTGGAAGGATATTGACCTCATCCCGTCAGTAGAGGATAACTCGTTATTTTTTTAAATGCCTTCCTCACCATCTTAAATGAGCATGCTCCATTCAAAACATGTAGAACCAGGAACAGATATAGCCCTTGGTTCTCTCCAGACCTGACTGCACTTAACCAACACAAAAACGTCCTGTGGTGTTCTGCATTAGCATCGAACAGCCCCCGTGATACGCAACTTTTCAAGGAAGCTAGAAACCAATATACACAGGCAGTTAGAAGAGCCAAGGCTAGCTTTTTCAAGCAGAAATTTGCTTCCTGCACACAAACTCAAAATAGTTCTGGGACACTGTAAAGTCCATGAAGAATAAGAACACCTCCTCCCAGCTGCCCACTGCACTTAGGATAGGAAACACTGTCACCACCGATAAATCCACTATAATTGAGAATTTCAATAAGCATTTTCTCTACGGCTGGCAATGCTTTCCTCCTGGCTACCCCTACCCCAGTCAACAGCAATGCACCCCACACAGCAACTCACTCAAGCCTTCCCCATTTCTCCTTCTCTCAAATCCAGTCAGCTGATGTTCTGAAAGAGCTGCACAATCTGGACCCTTTCTTTCTAAAATGGTTTGGCAAAATTGTTGCAACCCCTATTACTAGCCTGTTCAACCTCTCTTTTGTGTCGTCTGAGATTTCCAAAGATTGGAAAGCAGCTGCGGTCATCCCCCTCTTCAAAGGGGGGACACTCTTGACCCAAACTGCTAGAGACCTATACCTATCCTTCCCTGCCTTTCTAAGGTCTTCGAAAGCCAAGTCAAAAAAAACAGATTGCCAACCATTTCGAATCCCACCATACCTTCTCCGCTATGCAATCTGGTTTCAGAGCTGATCATGGGTGCACCTCAGCCACGCTCAAGGTCCTAAACGATATCTTAACTGCCATCGATAAGAAACAATACTGTGCAGCCGTATTCATTGATCTGGCCAGGGCTTTCGACTCTGTCAATCACCACATCCTCATCGGCAGACTCGATAGCTTTGGTTTCTCAAATGATTGCCTCGCCTGGTTCACCAACTACTTCTCTGATAGAGTTCAGTGTGTCAAATCGGAGGGTCTGCTGTCCGGACCTCTGGCAGTTTCTATGGGGGTGCCACAGGGTTCAATTATTGGACCGACTCTCTTCTCTGTATACATCAATGATGTCGCTCTGGCTGCTGGTGAGTCTCTGATCCACCTCTACAAAGACGACTCCATTCTGTATACTTCTGGCCCTTCTTCTGACACTGTGTTAACAACCCTCCAGGCGAGCTTCAATGCCATTCAACTCTCCTTCTGTGGCCTCCAATTGCTCTTAAATACAAGTAAAACTAAATGCATGCTCTTCAACCGATCGCTACCTGCCCGCCTGCCCAACATCACTACTCTGGATGGTTCTGACTTAGAATATGTGGACAACTACAAATACCTTGGTGTCTGGTTAGACTGTAAACTCTCCTTCCAGACTCACATCAAACATCTCCAATCCAAAGTTAAATCTAGAATTGGCTTCCTATACCGCAACAAAGCATCCTTCACTCATGCTGCCAAACATACCCTCGTAAAACTGACCATCCTACCGATCCTTGACTTCGGCGATGTCATTTACGAAAGAGCCTCCAATACCCTACTCAATAAATTGGATGCAGTCTATCACAGTGCAATCCGTTTTGTCACCAAAGCCCCATATAATACCCACCACTGCAACCTGTACGCTCTTGTTGGCTGGCCCTCGCTTCATACTCGTCGCCAAACCCACTGGCTCCAGGTCATTTACAAGACCCTGCTAGGTAAAGTCCCCCCTTATCTCAGCTCGCTGGTCACCATAGCAGCACCCACCTGTAGCACGCGCTCCAGCAGGTATATCTCTGGTTACCCCCAAAACCAATTCTTCCTTTGGCCGCCTCTCCTTCCAGTTCTCTGCTGCCAAATGATTAGAACAAACTACAAAAATCTCTGAAACTGGAAACACTTATCTCCCTCACTAGCTTTAAGCACCAGCTGTCAGAGCAGCTCACAGATTACTGCACCTGTACATAGCCCATCTATAATTTATCCCAAACAGCTACCTCTTCCCCTACTGTATTTATTTACTTTGCTCCTTTGCACCCCATTATCTCTATCTCTACTTTGCACATTCTTCCACTGCAAATCTACCATTCCAGTGTTTTACTTGCTATATTGTATTTACTTCGCCACCATGGCCTTTTTTTGCCTTTACCTCCCTTATCTCACCTCATTTGCTCACATTGTATATAGACTTGTTGTTTCTACTGTATTATTGACTGTATGTTTGTTTTACTCCACGTGTAACTCTCTGTCGTTGTATGTGTCGAACTACTTTGCTTTATCTTGGCCAGGTCACAAATGTAAATGAGAACTTATTCTCAACTTGCCTACCTGGTTAAATAAAGGTGAAATTTTAAAATAAATGTTAAAAAGGCCACAATATTGCTCCTTAACCTAAGAATAATTTTAAAAAGTAGAATGTTAACGAGATCAATCATTTCATATATCATATCTTTATCTGAGCAATTGTATTAGTAGAAAATAATATAATTTTGTGCATACAATATACAGTAGCTCAGTATTTGTGTTATTTATTTCATACAGTCTATTTTTTGCTCATCGTTACCAAGGGTGACAATCATTTCTGACATGACTGCATAAATAGAGAGAGAAAGAGATGGGGAGAAAAAACTTCTGAATTCCAGAAAAGACTCAACAATAATGGTTAGGTCTCTCAAGCAGACAGGTTGACAGTTTATACGGAAATATATTCAACCCCCCAACCTGTCCGTCCGCACCCCTCCAAACCCATCCTGGGCTTTTAAAATTCCACAGGGTTGCATTCTTGAAGTAGGAAAAGTGCTGTAGAAGCATAATGATGAGAGAGAGAGAAACACACGCACGCACGCACGCACGCACGCACGCACGCACGCACGCACGCACACACACACACACACACACACACACACACACACACACACACACAAACAAACAGATGAGAGAAAGATGCTCTGGTCTTCCAGGGTGGGACACCATCACTCTGACCTGGCAGGGGGTGTGGCACAACGCAGTACTACTACACACTGGGGCTGCATCACATCTGCATTCCAGCTGGAGGCGTGTGTGTGGTGGGTAGATGAGGGTGGTGGTGGTGATGTGCGTGTGTGATTCATATGAATAAGGCAATCATAATGAGCTTCCTCCGCTCCAGGTGACAGAGAGAGCCATGCAGTGAGATGAAACCACTCTAAATGCTGAGACAGAAAGAGAGAGAGAGAGAGAGGAGAGAGAGGAGAGATTCTGGGCATGTGGTCAAGGCTATTAGGGTGACTAATGCTAGCTACAGGTTAGCGAGACAGGCTGATGTAGTCTTGTGCCTTGAGGAAGGTAATTTAAACTGTCAGAATG
>NC_068426.1:39122790-39132790 GCF_023373465.1 Oncorhynchus keta | reverse complement strand
CCAAGAGGCCCATGATCACTCTGGATGAACTGCAGAGATATACAGCTGAGGTGGGAGACTCTGTCCATAGGACAACAATCAGTCGTATATTCTGACCTTTATGGAAGAGTGGCAAGAAGAAAGCCATTTCTTAAAGATATCCATAAAAAGTGTTGTTTAAAGTTTGCCACAAGCCACCTAGGACACACACCAAACATGTGGAAGAAGGTGCTCTGGTCAGATGAAACCAAAATTGAACTTTTTGGCAACAATGCAAAACGTTATGTTTGGCGTAAAAGCAACACAGCTCATCACCCTGAACCTACCATCCCCACTGTCAAACATGGTGGTGGCAGCATCATGGTTTGGGCCTGCTTTTCTTCAGCAGGGACAAGGAAGATGGTTAAAATTGATGGGAAGATGGATGGAGCAAAATACAGGACCATTCTGGAAGTAAACCTGATGGAGTCTGCAAAAGACCTGAGACTGGTACGGAGATTTGTCTTCCAACAAGACAATGATCCAAAACATAAAGCAAAATCTACAATGGAATGGTTCAAAAATAAACATATCCAGGTGTTAGAATGGCCAAGTCAAAGTCCAGACCTGAATCCTATCGAGAATCTGTGGAAAGAACTGAAAACTGCTGTTCACAAATGCTCTCCATCCAACCTCACTGAGCTCGAGCTGTTTTGCAAGGAGGAATGGGAAAACATTTCAGTCTCTCGATGTGCAAAACTGATAGAGACATACCCCAAGCGACTTACAGCTGTAATTACAGCAAAAGGTGGCGGTACAATGTATTAACTTAAGGGGGCTGAATAATTTTGCACGCCCAATTTTTCAGTTTTTGATTTGTTAAAAAGTTTGAAATATCCAATAAATGTCGTTCCACTTCATGATTGTGTCCCACTTGTTGTTGATTCTTCACAAAAAAATACAGTTTTATATCTTTATGTTTGAAGCCTGAAATGTGGCAAAAGGTCGCAAAGTTCAAGGGGGCCGAATACTTTCGCAAGGCACTGTACATATCTTATATTATTATATTATCATATATTATCATTGAAATATATTTTATCATATATTTTCCTTTATTCGTTTTTCGCAAACCCTACCACCGCTCCCCTAATTGGAGTACACAACATTTAGGCTTTTACATCCAGCTTATACACACTCTATGACTATATGTTAATTTACTGCTACATAACCATGCCCATACAAAACAAACCACACTACATTAACCCAGGCTGTCCCCTAACCCAAAAAATCTTGGTTGACTGAAAGTCGTCTGTTGTTTCGAACAATCGATTACTCAAAACTTGTAAACATTTGTTTTTCCATATATAGACACACCCTCCCTTTCCTTTTGTTTTAATTAAAATCAACTATGTGCTTAGGGTCGTTATCCTGCTGGAAGGTGAACCTTCGCCCCAGTCTGAGGTCCTGAGCGCTCTGGAGCAGGTTTTCTTCAAGGATCTCTCTGTACTTTGGTCTGTTCATCTTTCTCTCGATTCTGACTAGTCTCCCTGTTGCTGCCACCACCATGCTTCACCAGAGGGACGGTGCCAGGTTTCCTCCAGATGTGACGCTTGGCATTCAGGCCAAAGAGTTCAATCTTGGTGTCATCAGACCAGAGAATCTTGTTTCTCATGGTCTGAGAGTCTTTAGGTGCCTTTTGGAAAACTTCAAACGGGCTGTCATGTGCCTTTTACTGAGGAGTGGCTTCCGTCTGGCCACTTTACCATAAAGGCCTGATTGGTGGAGTGCTGCAGAGATGGTTGTCCTTCTGGAAGGTTTTCCCATCTCCACAGAGGAACTCTGGAGCTCAATCTGAGCTACCATCGGGTACTTGGTGGTTCCATATTTCTTCCATTTATGAATGATAGAGGCCACTGTGTTCTTGTGGACCTTTAATGCTGCCGACTCCTTTAATGCTCCTGTCTCGGAGCTCTACGGACAATTCCTTCGACTTCATGGCTTGGTTTTTGCTCTGACATGCACTGTCAACTGTGGGGCATTATATAAAAAGGTGTGTGCCTTTCGAAATCATGTCCAATCAATTGAATTTACCACGGTGGACTCCAATCCAGTTGTAGAAAATTCACACGGATGATCAATGGAAACAGGATACCCCTGAGTTCAGTTTAGAGTCTTATAGCAAAGGGTCTGAATAGTTATGTAAATGAGGTATTTCTGTTTAGTTTTTTTTATAAATGTGCAAAATGTATAAAAACCTGTTTGTAGATTCCTGAGGATTTGTTTTTTTTTATTTAATCAATGTTAGAGTCAAGGGGTCTGAATACTTTCTGAAGGCATTCTATATGCCTACATTTGCGGCCAGGCCAGGTAGCCTATAGGCCTACTTCCATGTTTCTCCTAAGTATAGCATAGGTTATGAACTCTGTAAACAATGTGTCCACTCCGACAATGAGAACAGGAAGGCTGGAATAATATAGAATGCATTAAAATAAGTGACCGTAACCAAAGTAACAAACATTGTAGATGATAAATTATAGGAATTAACGGTAAATGTACTACTGGTGATATATGTTACAGGGAATTGGTCGACACTAACAATTAAACACAAACAATTCACACAAAGAAGTTATGAAACACAGAATCTGCACAGATTGGCAGAAGAGAGTGCATTCTGGAGTGAGAAGTGCATTGTGCATCTGGGTGCATGGTCAATCCGATGTATGCATTGGCCATGCAGCATTTACGGTGATACGGCCTCAACAGACGTCAGGGCATTCATACTTCTTGCGCTTCACGGAGCAGTGCAGATCTGTTGTCAAGGAAGTGAGTTTGTATTTATACAAAGGGTGTACCGCCCCCGGCTACCGTCAACCAATCATGTCAATACGGAGATATACAGAGCCCTCTACATTGTTACAACATTTGGGAGGCGCATGATGATGTGGTACGGGACTCGAATTCGCCTCTGTATGCCTCTAGAGGCTCCACAATTGTGTCACACCCTCCATATGGAGCCTCCGACCACCTTTTAAAATCAAGCAAAAATGGGCTTTTAGTCGAGGCCTCCGCAGTGGATTAGTTCACTGAGATGGCCGCATATATATATATTTGCTACTGCTTGACTTTAACAATCTCCGTCGACCAACAGCCGAACGACCAAACAATCGACCAGTCTACTAATTGGTGCCCTAACCCGATTACATGTTGCCAATAAAGCTACACATGCCATTTACCACCAGCTCGGTGGCTTTGTAGTTAGAGTGTCTGTCCTGCGATTGGAAGGTTTGGGGTTTTATTCCCCTGGTCGAGTCCTACCAAAGACTCTAGAAATGGGACTTGATTCCTCTCTGCTTGGCACTCAGCATTAAGGAGAAGGATTGTGGGTAAGGCCCTGCAATAGGCAAGCATCCTGTCCAGGGGATGTACATTTAGCTGCCTCATGCTACAGAAACAGGCGAGATGGGCTCCTGCACTATTCTGGCTTGAACAAGTCTACTCACTTTATGCCTTTTACCAGAGGCTTTTATTCAAAGCTAGATCACACTACATTCAGACAAAGCTGCCATCAGTTCAAGGGAGATAAAGTCCTCTGTACATCATGCGGTCGGCATGTGACCACTGTGCCAAGGAGGATTATGGGGGACATAAAGGAAAACATGACACAGCAGAGGTGATTAGAGATGGTTCTAGTTAGCCGGCAGTCGTTAGGTTGCCAGAAGAGAGGGAGAGACAGAGAAATAAAAGAGAGCGAGTATTAAAATCAACTGGCATGAAATGAAGATTGCCACATTATTAATGCTGGGAACCACCCCCGCTCACTAGAACAGCAGCATCTAGCCTGACTGGGGATGCGTCCCAAATGGCAACCTTTTCTTTATATAGTGCACACTAATTATAATCAGGGCCCATACGGCTCTGGTCAAAAGTAGTGCACTACATAGGTTTGGTACAGCGTGTCGTCGCATCTCCTCATTATCAGATGATCATCAGCTGCTGTCAAACACACTTGGATTTGAAAAGATGATTATTTTCCTCTCTCACACTCCATTCCACAACATCAGCTGCCTGGGGCTGAGGAGAGGGAATGGGGTAGGGGGTCGAGGGACAGAGTAGCGCTCATTGCACCATTAAGCAGAGCAGCGTTCCCGTGGAGAGGACAAACAGCCATAAATCGACAAGGTTAACGCTGGGTTACGAGAACACACAATGTACAGAATGGAGTGGGGCTTGTGCTCTTATTTCATTAGGCCACTGTATTGTTCCTCCCCCTACATCCATACTAAGTACACACACACACACACACACACACACACACACACACACACACACACACACACACACACACACACACACACACACACACACACACACACACACACACACACACACACACACACACACACACACACACACACACACACACACACACACACACAATGCACTTGGTGTGATGTGCCATTATCACTGGGACTGACTCAGAGGCTGGATGTGTGACCAAGACATAAGCAAGGTGTCAAAACCATCTGTTAAGATGCCCGCTTTACAATTCTCATGTGATCCCAAATTCAGATTAGAAAAAGCATATCCCGAGGCCGCATTCGTTGTAGCTGGGGACTTTAACAAAGGACATTTAAAGAAAATTCTCCCAAAATTCCACAAACACATCTCTTGCCCTACTCGCGAGAGAAATACTACATTGTTATTCTCCATTCTGAGGCGATACAAAACCCTGTGCAACGGTGTCCTAGATTTCCTGACGAACCGACCCCGGGTTGTGAGGGTTGGAAACAACACTGGGGCACCCCAGGGGTAAGTGCTAAGCCCCCTCCTGTACTCCCTGTTCACCCATTAATGTGTGGCCATGCACAACTCCAACTCAATCATCAAGTTTGCTGATGTCACGACAGTGGTAGGCCTGATTACCAACAACAACCAGACAGCCTACAGGGAGGAGGGTAGGGCCCTGATTACCAACAACAACCAGACAGCCTACAGAGAGGAGGTTAGTGTCCTACATGATTCCATATGTGTTATTTCATAGTTTTGATGTCTTCATTATTATTATACAAAGTAGAAAATAGTGAAAATAAAAAAAATCCTTGAATGAGTAGATGTGTCCAAACTTTTGGCTGGTACTGTAGCTCATTCTAAAATGTATACTACTGTACTTTGTTTTTTAATGACACCTTATACACACCACATATTTATTTATATACTGTATTCTTGGCATAGCTCACTCTAATATATCTACTGCTGTACATATCCTTCTTATATCTTGTGTAAATTAATCCGGTGTATAGAAACAGGATACACCTTGTCTCAATTTCGAGTCTCATAGAAAAAGGGTCTAAATACTTATGTAAATCAGGTTTGATATTTTTTATAAAATTTATACAAATTTCCCAAAAAACTGTTTTCACTTTGTCATCACGTGGTATTGCGTGTCGATTGATGAGGAAAGTGTTTTATTTAACCAATTTTAGAATAAGGCTGTAACGTAACAAAATATGGAAAAGGGGAAGGGGTCTGAATAGTTTCTGAATGCCCTGTACATATGTATATATTACATTATGATTACTGTTACAGTGCTATTTGGGTTGTTAATTGGATTCAACCTGACATTCTTACTTTCTTTTCTTTCTTTACATTTTAAATATTTGTGTACTTGTTTGACATTTTACTGCATTGCTAGGAGCTAGTTGCATAAGCATTTCACTGCATCCGCTATAACATCTGCTAAACTGTGTACGAGGCCAATAAATGTTGATTTGAGAGAGACAGAGGGGAGAGTGAGCAATAGAAATTAAGACCAAAATAATTTTTCTTCCAAAAAAGGTCCAGTTGCCAGGACAACAAATTCCATCTACAGTAGACACCGTTGCCCTAGAGCACACAAAGAATGCACCACAGGTAACTTCCACAAGGCTGTGAACCATCTAAGAGACAAGGCAAGCTCGGGCCTTCTATGCCATCAAAAGGAACATGAAACTCAACATCCCAATAAGGGAAACACTTCAATCAGTTGTAGAACCCATTGCCCTCTACGGTTGTGTCTCAACAACCAAGAATTCACAAAATGGGACAAACGTCCAATGCAGACATGCAGAATTCTGTAAAAAATATACGATGCAAAACCCCCAAACAATGCATGCAGAATGAAGAATAAACCAGCTGCCTCCAGAACCACTTAGAAGGAAGTGATGCCCACACATTCCTCCACAAAGCCCTCATCTACAGAGAGAAAAAGTCCCCTCGGCCAGCTGGTTCTGGGGCATTGTTCACAAACACAAACAGAACCCCAGGACAGCAACACAATAAACCCAGACAAATTATGAAAGACCAAAAAGAGAACTGTTTGACACTGGAAAGAATCAACCAAAAAATGAAACAGAGCAAGTTGGAACGTTATCTGGCCTTTAACAGAGAGTACACCGCACCGTGGCAGAACACCTGAGCACTGTGACTGACCCCAAATTATGAACATCCTTGAGTATGCACAGACTCGGTGAGCACAGCCTTGCTATTGAGAAAGGTTGCCATAGGCAGACCTGGCTCTCAAGAGAAGACAAGTTATGCGCCGACTGTCCACTAAAGGAGGTGGAAACTGAGCTGCACTCCCTGACCTCCTGCCAAATGTATGACCATATTAGAGACCCATATCTCCCACAGATCACACAGACGCACAAAGAATTTGAAAAAATATCAAACATTAATAAACCCCATATCTGTTAGGAGAAATACTGCAGTGTGCCATCACAGCATAAAGATGTGTGGCCCGTTGCCATGAGAAAAGGGCAACCAGTGCAGCACAAACAACATTGTAAATACCACCAATATTTATCTGTGTATTTACCTTCCCCAACTATTCGTACATTGATAAAAACACTGCATAGCTAATTATATAACACTTTCAATATCTTCATCTTTTTCAAATCTTTTGTTGATGTTGTTGAATTTGATCCTTCTCCCTTTTGTCGATTGTTAATTTCATTTGCTTTCCATTTGCTTTGTTCCCCCATGCCAATAAAGCCCCTTTGAATGAAACTGAATCGAGAGAGATAGAGAGAAATGGGAGAGAGCAAGGGGAGAGGGAGGAAAGAGATAGATAAAGGGGAGAGAGAGGGGGAATACAAAGAGGGAGAGAGAAAGGGGAGAGAGAGGGGGAATACAAGGAGGGAGGGAGAAAGGGGAGAGAAAGAAATTGAGGGGATAGGAAGTGACAGACGCACTAAAAGCCAGGTGAATCTGGTCCAGCTGCAGCGTTGATCCACACAGGTTGAGCTGCCTAGCATTATGAGAAAACAGGCAAACTGAGAGGTTTTATGAAGAGGAACAAGAGGAGGAGCATGGAGATGAAAAGGGAGGGAAAGGGGGAGGTATTGGTGCTGGAAGATGTAGGGGGTTGCATATGCTGCTATCCTTGACACATTGTTGGCACCTCAGCGTACTTATGGACAAGGTGCCAGGATTTGAGGAGAAAAAGGAAAAAGACAGAACGCAGCAGAGGGAAATCTAAACTGCCATCTGCTAGTCCTGGTTCTCCAAAACAAGCTGGTCTTTATTCAAACTGTCTAGGCAAGGGCTGCAATATTCCCATAACTCCCCCCAAAATGACCAGGTTCCCTGGTAATCAGAAGGGAATAAAAGGAAAACCTGAGCATTTTTTGGAAAGTTACCAGCATTTTGCAATCCCAGTCTAGACAAAACCACATTTAACTAATTCAACTTTCCAACTCAAGATTGTGCGGAGCCAGGACCCAGGGAATTGCATGGACGTGTGTGTGTGTGTGTGTAACAATCTGTGCACATACACACATAGTGGCACAGCAGACAGGTACACTCCCTCCAGATCCCCTGTGATGTTTGCTACTCAGTCATGTAGAACCCAAACTGACAAAACAAACCCCTACAGTAGCTCTCTCCATTCATGCTTTCTCTACACTGTCATGCTCCAGCTCACTGCATACCAGATAGAATACACAGAGATAGAAAGAAAGTGTGTGATGTGTCAGCTAAGAAAAGGTGAAGCAGTGTTGTGTGTGCACTGTAGGGTTGCACATTTCCCAAAACTTTCCCCAAACTCCCAGGATTCCCGGATTTCCTGCTTATTCCCCGTCTGATTCTAAGGAATCTTTTGACCAGGATTTTGGGGGGAATTTTAAGGAAGTTACTGGATTTTTGCTAACCTATTCATATTTGAGTTAAGAATACTTCAAGTGATATGTGGTTGGAGAAAGTGCAAAAGAGAGAGAGAGAAAGAGAGAGAGAACGAGTGAGAGAGAGAAGAAAGAAGTAGAGCGAGGGAAAGAAAGAGAGAGTGCTCACGTTGTAGAGGATGTCCACCCATCCCTCCATGGTGATGCACTGGAAGACGGTGAGCACGGCGAACAGGATGTTGTCAAAGTTGGTGATGCCGTAGTTGGGGCCGATCCAGTACTCTGTACACTCTGTACCGTTAGGACACATCCTGGATGGGGCCTCTGTGCCACAGGGGAACGCTGCCGCACGCTCACCTGGATGGGGAGATGAGATGGTAGAGGGAGGGGGAGGGAGGGAGGGAGGGAGAGAGAGGAGGTGGGGGGAGGGAGGGGGGGGAGGGAGGGAGGGAGGGAGGGAGGGAGGGAGGTGGGGGAGGGAGGGGGTGGGAGGGAGGGAGGGAGGGAGGGAGGGAGGGAGGGAGAGTAGGTGGGGGGAGGGAGGGAGGGAGAGTAGGTGGGGGAGGGAGGGAGGGAGAGTAGGTGGGAGGGAGGGAGGGAGGGAGGGAGGGAGGGAGAGTAGGTGGGGGAGGGAGAGTAGGTGGGGGAGGGAGGGAGGGAGCATTTGACTGGGCAAATAACCATCATCCGTAATTCCATGACCGTCACAGTCTTAGTAATTACATTTAAAACATACACACTGGAAAATTATATTAGCTTAAAATACAACATACACATACAGTGCCTAGTGAAGGTCTACACAGCCCTTGCACATTTTTCTATGTTAAAATATACTCCGCACATTTATTCAATTAGATGAAATTCCTTACGGATGTTCACAATCTACTCCACATTTCCAAACTGAAAGAAAGTGTTAAATAAAAAAATACCAAATGAAGATGTCTTGATTGCATACATCTTCCCACCCCAGAGTTAATAATTGGTAAAAGTACCTTTGGCAGCAGCCATTACACCTGTGAATCATATTGAATGAGATTCTACCAACTTTGCATAACTTTTAGGCCGACATATATTTATAGTTTCTGTCAAAAATTGCTCAAGCTCAGTACATTTGGTTGAGAGTCATTGATGGACAGCAATTTTCAAACGTCTTCAAGAATAGCTTTCCAAGAGGTGTTGAGTGTTCCTTCGTGGTCCAGCTTCATTCCTGAGGCTGGAACACTCAGGAATTTGCTTGAAAATCAGACACAAGGTTTAAATATTGCTGTCCATCAATGACTCCCATCTAAATGTACTGAGCTTGAGCTATTTTTTACAAAAACAATGGATAAATGTTGCCCTAAGAGTTTGTAGAATCTTATTGAAAATGACACACAGCTGTCATGGCTGCCGAAGGTGTTTCCACCAAGTGTTAACTCTGGGGTGTGGAGACACAATCAAGACAGCTTTTTTTTTTTTTTTTTTTTTGTTAATTTGGAACATTTTCTATTATTTTTCTTTTAACTTTGAAAATGTGGAGTAGGGTGTGTAAGATCAGCGTTTATTCCCTTCTGAGATGGCATTTTAAAGGCAGCAAAATGTAAAGACTGTGCAAGGGGTGTATAGATATTCACTAGCGACTGTACACACATTACACACTGACATGCACTCAGCGCTGAATGCAGCAGCACACCGGCTGAAGATTCACATGCTTGACACACACACACACACACACACACACACACACACACACACACACACACACACACACACACACACACACACACACACACACACACACACACACAACTCAACATCTACACACACTTAGCACACACACACACACACACACACACACACACACACACACACACACACACACACACACACACACACACACACACACA